>NC_052572.1:81755881-81799794 GCF_016699485.2 Gallus gallus | reverse complement strand
GCAGTAATGGAGAAACAGAACATGCATATCTGATGGCTGAGGGTGCATTAGAACCTCCTTTTTAAACTTAAAAGATACCATGTCCATCCAATCTCAGTACTCAAAAAACAGGATTTATTCTCTCCAAGCTTACTGCCAATTAGTCACTAAAAAACTACAGATCATAAATAATATTTTGAAGTAGATTAATTTTACATGTGCCTATGAGCTGTACGTTCATACATACACACATCACCCCCCAAGGAAATAAAGAGCAGGTTACCCTTCCAATTCATTAACAATTTGCTAACATACGCTACATAAGATTAAACGCCACCAGCCTCATAACACAGGTAAGGTTGATAGCCTTGATCCATAGCAGCAAAAAGATTCTTTTGGACTTGACCTCAGTATTATTCGTTAGCAAGAGTTGTCTTCAGTTACCTGTTATCACTGTAGAAATGACTATTTAAAAAGACTTAAGCCCAGCGTAAGAACATGGCTGGTCTCCCCCTCAACACAGAATGGTTAATGTCAAGGTAACTGTTAACCTCAAGGTAGTTCACCCACACAGACACAGTACGTGATCTTAGCAGTCACCAGTCAGAAAGCAGTCGCAAAGCCCACGACTACTGCATACTTCTCTGGAGTGTTTGGCAGGACACTTCCTTTTGACTGCATGAGCTGCTAGGAAAGTTAGACTGTAGGATGGCACAAACATCAAAACCTCATCAACTGTACTTCCTCATTAAAATAGTTCCTGTCCTCTTCTCGCCCAGCCCTTTGCGAGTACTCTCCCATACAATTTCTGGGCATGGTTTAGAGGACATTCCCGATAGGCAGCCTGCAGATGATCACCTGCTTTGAAAGACAGCACCAATAGGGGCTGCACAACGGCAGTCTCAAGCACAGATAAGTCACACTAATAAGCTGCTGAACAGATCCAAAGAGTTTAATGCATGACCCGCAGTACTACTTACTCTGGGGTAAACAAATTCATGACTTCACTCCAGGAAAAAAAAGAGTGGCAAACTGTCAGAAGATACCCAACACAAACACATTTTCAACTGTTCTGCACATCACCACTTCTAAAGAGAAGATTGACAGTGAGGATGGAAAACAAACTGAAAGGAGAAAACTTCAATCTGCAGTGGAAGACCACCGGTGTCACTCTTAGAAACTTGCAGGTATTTGACAGGACATTTAAAGTCAGGCAATACACGGTATCAGAAGGTGATACCAGAATCTTATGTCTGTTTCGTGTCTGCCAGGTATCAGTACTAAGCTCCCTCTTGTCTTCTCTGCATCTGTCCATGACAAACCCTTACACAACAGCTTGCCCCAGGAGTGAATATGGCAAGTCCTCAACATTCCCAAATTCCCTGATTTTTCTACAGGAATGTGCAACATGGCAGCAGGAAGCCTATGCAGAGCTGTCACCATGGCCTTGTTAGCACACACAGCAGGGGAACTGGGACGTTAATGTGTTTTCCTGCATCTAGACCTCTTCTTTAGTACGAATACAAATACACTCATAGAGGAAACAGATCTAAGAGGGAATTGAATCACAGGCATTCAGATATTCAGCACTTAATCAGACATAACTCAGCACTTTAGACTGAATAAAGCTATACTAATACGCTTACACGCACATGCAGGGATTCTATTCTACAAGAGCAGCATGGGCACTGTATGCACATACTGAGGAAACAGACCTATCCACAGAGTGCCAATGACTGATCTCGTGGAAGGTTAGCAGGAAGAGATGATGAAGTTAAAGTCTCTTGACTACGTATCAGAGGTGGGTAAGCATAAATAGCTCACTGATGAAAATAGCCAACCTTCCTACTAAAATAAATTAAACTCTCAGGAATCAGATTCGACTGAAGATACATTTCCTCAAAGACGACAGTCTACTTTTAACTAAAATGATTTTCACAGACAAGATCGGTGCTTTTTCTTTACCTCAACAGCTGACCAAAACCATCTGCCTTGGAATTTTGAACATGGAGATGATTTGTCTTCCACAGTGCTGGTCAGAAAAAGAGGAAGAGGAAATAAGGATTTTGTTTGACCTGAAAGTAAGACAAGCAGACAATTCATCTCTTAAACATCGATGAATTACAACTATGGGATTCTTTCAGCAGTGACAACCAGAATAAAGGTCGAAGGAAACAGCTGTTAAATGGAAACTCCTTACAATACCCAATGGAATTAGCAGTTGGAAACACTCGAGTATGTGTTTAATGGATTCTCAGCAGAACAGCTCTGCCTGTAACCAGACAAACATGCTGCATCAGGCTTAGTAACACTCTTCTCCCAGCTGTGTCTTAACCCCACACCTACCAGACTCTTACCAGTTATCCTCTCTAAGAGCGTCCAGCAATAAGCATCAGCAACTATCAACTATTTCAGGAAAGAAAGGAGGAGTCAGGAGTAGAAGGGGGAGCAGACCACCACAAATAACACAAGCCCTCAGATACTCCAAGTTAAGATCACAAAACCAGACTCTGGGCTGTGCCCCATAAACTAAGAACTTTCCATTTATGAAAGCTTTTAGTTACAGGAGCAAAAAAGCACTAAGTTGACTGCGTAGTTACTCTTGTCGGAATGAGTTCATAAACGTCAATGTTTGGTAACTATTCCTACAATGAAACAGTAGAAGGCACATTTGTTCCGTTTGCTCATGGATGTCTACAGTATGTTTCACCCACACTTCTGGGGAAAAGGTACAGAAAAATAGAACAAAGGCCAAAAAAAGAGGTTAGGTTGCAGGTAGACTTGGTGGTCTTTAAGGTCTTTCCCAGCCTGAGCAGTTCTATGATTCTATGACTAAAAATAACAATTTTAAAAAGTAAAAAAAATAAATTCCCAGAGACAGCTTACCTTTTCGGATACAGAGGCATAAAGACATCCTCCTCTACAGACTGCTTCATCCTCAGGACAACCGTGTTAATCAAATCCTGTCAAAAAAAGAAAAAAGGAAAAATATTAACACACCCTCACAAGAAAAGGATCTCACCTTCCACTTACAACAATTGTAGGCAGTTATTTTGTTCATGTGGAAAAGCAAAATGGCTAATTCAGCTGAATGCAGGTGCCACTGTATATAATAGACACTAAGATCATGACTGCATGACAGACCTGTGAGCAAGTCTCAGCTTTAACCATCTTTCTTTTCTTTCTTTCTTTTTTTTTTTTTTAATAAAATCCTCTTGGATAACAAGATTAATGTATTTTCCAGCTATGAAGGTTCTATTAAAAGAACCACAACAAAACACCACAGCTACTATACAAACAGAATCTTATCTAAAGCTTCTTCCTGAAGTCAAGTGTGGCGACTGCATAAACGTTTGTTATTATTTCTTTTCATAATAAAGGGCCTAAACATCAACTTAGTTTCACCTACTTTATGCTGGATAAACTCCCAGATTTGCATGAGAATAAAACCAGAACTGGGCTAAGTGTATGTTACAGTGAATATTTACAGTGAAGTGCATACACTGCATCAAGAACTTCCTTCCCTATTACCACAAGCAGCCTTTACCTGTTTTGCCTGACTGCATTCCCTTCTGGACAGGGACTTGTTTTTCAAACACGTTATCACAAAGCTGTGTAAGGTTCTCAGTCTGTGAAGTCGATAAAGGATCCCACACATTCTTGGCAAATGCTGAAAAATAGGAATTATTTCATTCATGATATCCAAGTGGCTATCTGCTCTAGTTTCAAGGAAGCAAACATTCAAAAAGCTAAACCTTTCATTTGCAGTAACCTTAACAAGTAATTGTAACTATCAACATCATTTTACATTACCACTTATTTAAGGTTTCATTACCTAGCTGCAGTGAATGTCCTCAAGACAACCTTAATATACCTGTAATTTTTGGCAGGATAGTTTTTTCAATCACTCTAGGCAAAACTTCTTCATCAGGATCATCATCTCTTTTTGATTCAGACGACTTTTTGGCATCGCTGAATCCTTCTACAGCTCTGAACCAGGGCATCTCTTTCAGGTCTGTAGAATTCTGCTGAAAGATCATTCCCGTTAGTTGTTCAGCTGTCAGGATTGAGAGAAAAAGCTCCATGCAAAAATATATCTAATGATACCAAAAGATTCTCATTTAACAATTTTACATGGATTCTAATCACGGAATGGACCAAAGCAGCAAGCTAAAACTGAATGTAAAGCTAGATTTCAGAGGGTAGGGTTGTCAAAATGTCAGCAAACAGCTCCACATTAATAAAGATGCAAGTGATTCATATACAAGCAACCTGACAAGAGGAAAAGATGTCCTCCTTCTAGTTAACAACACTTATCTCAAGCTCTGGAATGCCTCTATAACCCACGGCAAAGCTCCTGTACAGAAGTCTTCCCTGCAAGCAGCATGCCCCCGTCCTGTCATACTTTGAGATGCCAGAAATAGCCACAGGTCTTGCCAGTTAACAAAGGTGAGTACATCAGAGTAGACAAGTTTGCAAAGACAGTACAGACCAGAAACGTAGCGGAGCACCGCCTACCCAGAAGCCCAGAGGATATCAGAACACATGAACACACACACACAATTTTTCACAAAAATAAAGTCTGGTGATGCACCTACCTCAAGGGGACTCCAATTTATTAATTTGAACTCTGACTAATGGATTTAAAAGCTTAGGCAGGCAAAAACTGATGTAAGCATCGCAGTATGAGTCGGGAAACTTCTCTTTCCGCTCCTGGAATTTCAACAGGATTTTTCTGATGTCACAACAATCTGCATGGACATCTTCAAAGATTTTCTTACTCTCTTCTAGAACGTTATCTATGGATAATATTCAATAGGAATGAGAAGAAACAATCACAGAATTTATTGAGGCATAAGCTGAACAGTTCATGCATCCTACAGAACAGAAGAAATATCTTTATGATAACAGCATTTGTGCTCCATCTTTCACACCTCTTACACTGAAATGGGTTTTAAAACCAGCACTCTGGCAAAGCCTTTTTCAGGAAAAAAAGAGATACAGAAGACCACAAAAAGACTTCTGCGGTTTTGAACAACTGCACAGATTTAAATACCCATTACATTTCATATTTTGTATGTCTCTTAAAAGCTCAGACAGGAAAATCCTCCTTCTGTTATTCAGCAAATACGCATCGTGCCTCTCCCAGCTCCTCGTGACCTGCTCACTAAGGCAGTTCAAATCTCAATTTAAATACATTCCAACTTTGGACAAAAAACTGATTAAACTAAAGAAGCCTACAGTCTTCTATCTTCTATCTATTCTTCCTAAGGCATTGGTCAGAATTGTTTAAATGCATTAATTCTATGCTGTAGAAAATAAACGATATACCATTCAAAAGGAGTATTTCTTCACTCTCCCTTGAAAATCCTTCTCAATACGGGAGGAATTTTGCTCTCATATCCTGACCAACCTTTGCTCTTCTGGAATTCAGTCACCTCTGTCAGAGCCAGTTCTTCATCACTCGGCATGCCTTCGTGGTGACCAGCTGTTTGTGAACGCTCTCTCAGCTGCCGCCTGCAAGTCCTGCATTCTGTAATGAACTCAGGTGAGTTATTCACCATGTACATACGTAAAAGAAAGCTCAGTGATATACTAAGAACACCCGGTGAGAGCAATAGCCTAAGGAAACACAGTGAGGAAGCAGAAGTAAGTATGCAACCCTAGAGACACAGACTGTAACAGTAAGGTACTTTGTGAGCTGCCAAAGGACATTAAAAGCATCTCTAGCGACCTTCACTTCACCACATTCATACTAGGAACTCCCCCCACCTGAAACACCAAACATCTAACATGGTACTCCATACTATCCCTGCCAGAGGTAGTCTGTAAGAAACTACTGCGCTCTCAACAGTCCAGTCATCTCAGTTCTATGTAGCTTATGCAACAACTTGCATAGAAACTGTGACTGCATCCAAGTCTCACTGGGGCTAAAAAACGTTAGTCCTGGCACCACATACCATAAGAGCATGCAAAATCAACAAGAAAATTATATTTATACCTATTATTTGCATAGCATACCTCTTGTATGTAATTATTGACATTACTTAACGTTAAAGGTTAACAGTTTGCTTCAAGCAAAGTTTTATTACGTCGTTTTTCAACCAATAAAACTCTTAAGTCCTTATCCTGTGCCTAAACAGTGATGAGTCAAGGCACCAATGCAACTGGAACGGTTTCAGAGCTCCCAGTAACTTAAGGTCAGCAGCAGACCCCGACGTTCAAAATGTAGCACCTGGCCTACGCTGATAACAGAGGGTAGGTTAGATGTTCTGATGCACCTATGAACATTCAGATTCCAATCAGCACGAAGAAAACCCCCCATTAACAAACAGATGGTTTCCATGTACCTTGAGCTTTGGAAAGGAAAGGCATTTTTGCACGTGTGTGTATCATCTCGCTTAGTAACTGCAAGGATTTACCTTCACCCCTGTGTAAGTAACAGGAAGCAGATACACACTTACTACAGTTAGATGTAATTATATGTACCTTCGATGCTCACACGTTTTCAGAAGCTTCATCTTTTCATCACTCTCCAGTCCATCATTACTTGGTTTGCCATTCCCAGCTACCAGAAGACAGGAACAAGACAAAGAGGTGAATGCAGAACACTGATTCTGCTTCTGCTCTTCATTTGGAAACTAACCAAAGTAAATAAAACCTCCTGATGAAAAATTCACAGTGTCCAGCGTAAAGCACAGTCAGTATTATCAGTGAACTGTAGGACAGCTGTGGCTGCTCCCTCGTGCAGGGGGATTGCCAGGTCACAGCCTGAACCGGGAGGTGAGCACCTGAGTGAGCACAGGGAGGGACCCCAGATCCACCCTTCCTCTCTGCCCTTCCTGGTGACGCTTCCAGCTGTGCTTCCCAGAGTGCACACACACTCAGAGTCTGCATGCTTTGCACCCACCCCACCTGCACACCAGTTAGAACCAGAAAGGGCTACATCCCCGAGCTCACTCTTCTCAAGCTGTTGCCAGTTATCAGTCAATCCTTCTTTGTCCTCCTGTTCTACAGTGCCTGCGTCCCAAACAAAGGCTCCACATCACCTTCGTTTGCTTTACACCTTGTAACAAGTGATGGAATACCAGCTCACCGCTTCCCAGTCCTGGATGGAAACGGACAGTGCCTACCACACTCTGTTCCCAACAATGGAAAAGGCAAACTGAGCCTGCATGTTAAGTTCCAGCTTCCAAACTTTACACATTATTGCATTTAGATTTCAACAGTCAGCTCCCTACCGTCTCCTGTTATTTGTGTCCCCTTGTATGTATGTCCCAAATTACCCCTACTGATTCTTCAGTTCAACAGAGAAGTAGAAGCCAGAAGCATTTTCTGCTTGGGCTGTTCATCTGTATCAGCGTCAGCTGGCTTCAGTGCACACAAGACACAAAACCGGCTGCCCCTACTGACATACTGCAGCATAAGAAAACACAGCATTTCCATCAAATACAACCAGCAACACAACAGTTGTTCTCTATGTAAGTTCTCTATGTATCTTTTCATGCCCCTGTAGAATCTGTAATTCATAGCAGCATCCTGAAGGCTTCTCTCATTCCTGGGCAGTTATCTTTGAACTGTCAATGCTCTCCACGTGTTTCTCATACTCCCTCTGGTGGGCACGGGGCACATCCTGCAATGATGCCATCCTAAAAAAGAACACACTCAGACAATCAAAACCACGACAAGTCAACAGTTAACACACTTCTGAACATCTTCCGCTTAAAACAAAGCACAAAATCCTTGCTAATAGCAGCACCTGCATCTGGAGCAAAGAAGAACTGCAAGACTTACCCATACCAACGTTTACAGAAGCACTGTGTGTGGACAAGATTCATGCTTTGGAAAACATCAAATGTCACTGACGTAGTGGTAGTTCTGAAGGTACCACCACTTCCCTTGGAAGTTCCCATCTCCACCCAGGACATCTCAGCTGCCCACTGCCTTGTCTGAACAGGCTGAAGAGCCACGACAAAAGGACTGACAGCCCCACCTGCCCTGAGTCGCTCACCTTCCCGCTCCTCCTCCTCGCTCCCGAAGCTCAGCGCCGCCCCGCTTCCCCGCACGGCTCCCCCGAGGGCAGCGGCCGCTCCGCGGCGGTTCGGGCCGCCTCACGGGACGAGGCGGTGCGGGTCAACGTCGATCCGCTCGGAGTCGTCGTTTCCGCGGTCTCTGGCGCCCCCGCGTGGCCGATCGGCGGAATGGCGGCCGCGTACGTTCGGTGCCGCCGTGGAAATAGATGAGGGGCAGCCTGGTTTAGAAGGAGGAGATCGCTGAGCCGGCGGTCCGAGAACCGGCAGCTCGCCCGCACGCGTAGCGCTTAGGAGCAACAGTTGCTGGTTTGGAGTCGTCGGGGCGCATGCTCGGCTGTGACCTGGAGGACTAATCACAATAGAGAGCGGCGGATGAGCTGCACAGAGCGGTTACGAAGCCACTTCCGCATTCCTACGCGCACGCGTTGTGCCGCCTGCAGGACTGAGCAGCGGACAGCGGCAGTTCCGCTCATTGGCCACGAGGGGGCGGCAGAGACCGCGGAAAGAACCTCGGACGGGATCGAGGGCGTGCCTAAGAGGCTTTACAAAAGAAAATTATAATAATAATAAAAACAAAAGATAAAAAATTACCTTTTTTGCCAGCATCTGTTGCACTGTTCTGAAATATTCAACATGCCAAAATGTAACTGCCCAGTCCATTTAACGACAACAAAATTAAAGCACGTTGGCAGAAGGCAGAGCGCCATATTGGTGTCACTCAGCACTCTGTCTTCTTCGTGCTGTCATGTATTTCACAGCTACCTAATGTAAATCACAGCTACCTCTGGAAGACAGTGCCCGAGAGCTGTGCAGGTCCATTCAGGCTCAGCTGGCAGCTTTTCATCTGCCCTTCTCTGGCCCTCCTGCAGCTGGAGAGAGAGCACAGGAGGGCACGTGGTATGCAGACCCTCCCCAGTCAGCCGCAGCAGTCGCTCCTGCCAGCACTCCCTTTCCCCCACGTCTTTCCCATTGGACAGTCTGGAGCCCTGTGTGGCAGAGGAGGAGAGAGCTGCAGGCAGAAGGAAAACGGGCTGCTGGGATTCCTCCATCCCACTGCCAGGTGTCTCCTCTGGCATTTTGGGGGTGGGAAGGGAGTTGTGGGAGCACCCGTGGGGCTCCGGGCAGGAGGGAAGGAAGCAAAGATGCAGCTGCAGGCAGCGGGCTCTGGGCTGGAGCAGTGCAGCCAGGCACAAACAGTGACAACGTACACACACAGATAAACACCCAGCACAGAATCTGGCACTCCTACGGTCCTCCCAGAGCTTGTTACTGCTTTTTAGGCTGCCCTACAGGTATTCTGTCCTATCCCCTTCATTCCCCTGTGTCTTGCCCCCTTCCTTCACCCCGTGCCTTCCCCATTCCTTTTCCAGGCTTTCCCTTTCCTTTCCCCGCTTCCTTCCCCACGCCTTCCCCCTGCAACAGCCCCATGTTCTGCTGCTGTTCTCAGCTGACAATCCTTACACCACACTGTTCAAACACATCGGATCAGACTGCACTACTGGCACTGATTTTAAAACAACACACAACAACAAATACATACAGTATTATGTGTGGATAACAAACTCCTACCTGCTTGAAGACCAATAGCAGCTCCTCATCCTGCAGTAACTCCTGCACACGGCCAGGTCTCCCGTGCAGGGATTTGGCATCTGCAGTGGCTTCGCAACATTGGATTTGAGTCTTTGACTTCCACCTCAATCTGCTCGACAGCAAACTGCCAGAAAGGAGGAAGAAGGAACGTGCCAGCAGTGGATGCGATCGGCAGAGCCAGCAGGGCATCCCCTGCTTCAAAGGGCACTCTGCCTTTCAGTCCCCACCATGGGGCAGCCACTCTCCTGCTTTGCCTCTCCCCAGGGCCTGCAGGGTTTGTTCCATTGCATGCTGTACCCGCATGGCCAGCACGTGCTACGGAGCCCAAGTGGAACACCTGTTGCAGAACAAGTCTTCGCAAGAACAAGACCTACAACCCACATGAGCTCCCTCTACGAAACAAAACACTTGTGGCTACAGCCACAACTACAAGCTGTCTCAAAACTGGGGTTCTGGGGAATTATGGGACATGCAGCTTTCCAATCCTGAGCAGCATATGGACAAGCAAGGAGAAGGAAATAAAGGAAGGCAGAGCACCATCAACACACTCAGTGCATGTCCGTGCAGACTCGCAAACCCACAGCTTCCTGGGTTGTTTCTGCTTTTGTAGCATTTGTGTGCTGCAGATGAGGAAAACGCTCTGCTGTTTGAGTCTTCTTCTGCAAGAGCCACCTACAGGTAAATGGCAGCTAACCTGCAGACCGAGCAGTACTGCCTGGCGTTGGTCAGGGGGAGCTCCTCCTGCCGCTGCTGGGTGCTGATGCTGACAGGGCTGCAGATGCTCTGCAGGGCCAGCTCGTAGCTGGGAGCCAGGAATGGACACGGCGGGAGAGAGAGAGAGCTGGCGGGATCAGCCGACGAATCCAAGAGCATCCAAAAGCCCTCACTCAAAAGCATCACAAAGCCACAGCCAGCAAGCTGGCCATGATCATGAGCAGCATCCCGGATGCTGGAGATTCTTTGCTACCATACACTACGGGAGCACAGCTCTCGCTGCAGGCATCCCACAGCCAGACAAAATGGGAACAAACCCGCAGCTCTGCTGCACGCACAGCCCACAGCCATAGCCTTGCAACATGAGCTGCCTTGCTGTTGCTTGCATCCATCCCAATCCCTGGGAATGAAGACTCAGAAGGCAGTCAAGGCGTTGATCCAGCACCAGCGTGCTTTTATTCCCTAAGAGCCAGGAGGGCCTATTGCTGAGAGGTCCGGTGTACAGATGGGACTCATCCTCTCTTGGGAAGGAGGGAGGGGCTCAGAGCTCGTGCTGCTGCCCGGTGCCTGGGACTGGAGCTCTGATTCTACGTCCCCCTCCACCAGGCTCGGCTCCTCCTGGCTGACGCTGACCTGCTCCTGCATGGAGCTGCTGCTGTCGGGGCACTCGGGCTGTGCTTGGGCTGGGCTGCACTGCAATGGTGCCCCGTCACAGTCCAGCTTGGTGAGCGTTGTTTCTGGCAGGCTCAGGTCAGCGTCTTCTGCACAGCCGGGAGAGATGAGGGCTTCCACTTGGATGAGCACCTTCATTCCCTCACTGATGTTGTATGGAAGGCTGTCATCCGAGCTGCAGCGATTCATGCTTCCTAGCAGCTCTGCATACATGGAAGCACACAGTGAACCATCGCTATACGCTCTGGCTCTTCTGCGTGGACGAGGGCTCGGTTCACCTAGGAAGGAGTAGATACACAGGCAAACAGTTAGTGGCAAACTTTCACCAGCTGAATGATGAGAGTGGTTCTTGAGATTTGCTATTGCAGTGGCAGCAGGACAAAGCCAATAGGACAATAGCAACAGGAGGAGCACTGTCTCGAAAGGAACTGTTGCGCTTTTGTTGTTTGTCTTTCTCTTTTGTGTGGACTCCAAAGCCCTCGCAGAAAGCCTTCACCCTGTTGCAGTGTTATACAGTTTAAACGTGTGCCTGCTGATACAGAGGCAACACGGAGCCGCAAAGGTACTCTTCCTTCCATCCTAAGTGTCAGAAGGAATCATTCTGAGACATACTGCAGTGGTGCCCATCTCCCGTCTCTTTCCAAAACTACTCGGGGAAAGGCATGACAGGGGTGTGCTCCGGCAGGTCCACATCTTGCCTTCACCAGAGACACCAGATTTGGGAAAGAAAGACAGGGCTGAACCGAAGATGGTAGGCACGGGCTTGAACTCTAGCAGGAGGAACAAACCCACTGCAAGCATGAATTTGATGGCGCTGACAAGCAGGGTTTTGACAGCTGGATGTGCACCCTTACCTGCCAGGACCACCACCTCTGTTTCCGAGGGCTCCCTGGCATCGCGCTGCAGTTGGCGTTTGCCCACAGAGGATGGTTTTCTGGGCCTGAAGCAGGAACACCAACTGCATGCTGGGGATTCCTTCACCCTGCTGGGTGGACTTGGTCTGGAGGGAGAAAAGAGGGAGCGGTGTGAGTCGTGCATGGTGCAGGGTAAGGGAAGAGCTGCCCTGAGCTCTTGCCAACACTTGCTTGTTCCTAGCACTGCCTGCTTCCTGCTGAAACACAACTTAGAAGCTCGCTCTGATTCACAAGGTTGAGGTTCCATTCCTAGAGCTCAGTCCTGGAGTCTTGCTGGCTACATTCCCCTCAGCCATGCCAACCCAGATGCAGAGCATGCCTGTTAGTTGAACCTCAGAGTCCAAAGGGAGGGGACATTCAGTACACCACCACACGCACCATTGCACTCCGCTTGCAATAGTGGAGAAAAACCCACAAAAGCCCACCCAACCAAGTCTGATAGGAAGCTGCTGGAAAAGAAAGTCCTCTTTACCTTTCAGATGGAAAGTCAATGATTGTGTGGAATTTCCCCCGCGCAGCTGCGGGGCCTTCTTCCACTTGCATGTCCCTGCTCTCCTGTCACAGCGGGAGAGCTGCTGTGGCCTCCCCTCTGTGCCTGTGCCTCCTCCAGGGTGAGCAGCTTGGTGGCAGGAGAAGACACCTGCTCAAGACATGGGCCCTGATGGAGAACTGCGCCCTGGAAGGGAATACCACAGCTAAGAGGGAGGATCAGAAAGCAGCAGCACAGCCATCACACTTCTGGGGGAGGTGCT
Source organism: Gallus gallus (assembly GCF_016699485.2). NCBI lineage: Eukaryota > Metazoa > Chordata > Aves > Galliformes > Phasianidae > Gallus > Gallus gallus. The sequence goes on along the minus strand of NC_052572.1, from coordinate 81,787,140 downwards.
GCACATCTCTCAGCCTTGCATTATCTGAATCAAGTGAAAGAAGAGGAGGTCAGAACTCTTTCATCAAGCTTCACCTGCACGCAAAACATCACCATGACAGGGACGGTTTTCTCCTTCTTAAGTTTGGGCTTGGACATTCTCCGCATCCAGCCACAGAGGATGCCATATTCTCATCTAAGCCCACAAGTCTGCAGGCCCCTCAATAGCAAAAGCGTATCTCAACAATCCTGGAGAAGGCCTGCATTTGATCAAGGTGTCTCATCAAGACAAAGCTCATGCAGGAAGACACTCACCTGCTCCATCTCCGATGCCTGACTGTGGAGCTGGAGCAGAAGAGGACTGTCGGTGTGGTTGATGAGGAACTCCACCACGTCCGACTGCCTCTGCAGTTCCACGCAGGCAGCTCTTCCAGCTGGCACAGGCAGCCTCGTTCTGCTGGGATCTGTAGAAAAGGCAGATTGGAGAAGTCATTGACCCGAGATCGTTTCCCCACGTTTGGGCATTTGGGCAGCCAAAGGCTGTCCAGTTGGGCTCTGGAGACTTCCGCAGTGGGCAAGCACTGATGCCACTGAAGACATTCTCCCGGGTGATCAAGGACACACCAGCCCCATCTGACAAACCAAGAGAGCACAAATTGTCCTCCTCTCCAAAGTGTGCCCGTGGGGAGAACAGATCTAAGCCTTGTGCTGAGACGGAAAAAGAAGTTTACCTGAAGAGGTTGGGAGCCCACACAATCGCTAAGTTCTTAGCGGGCATGTTTGTGATGGAGCAGCTCCCAGCGAGACAAGCCAAGTGTCTCATCAGGTACTCCAGCGTCCTGGAAAGCAAGAGCCAAACCTTCAGCACCACTGAGCACGCCGGGCTCACATTCACCAAACAAACCTCACTGTTCTTGCTACTAGCAAGTAGATCAAGATTTCCCAAGTGCCACGCTGCAGCACCAAGCCCCAGCACAGCACAGCTGCAGCCATCAGCTGCACCAGCCGTGCCCCCGTGCCCAGGAGCTGACCTAATCCATTCACCCCACGCAGCCATCCACCACTTCAACACACACAGGCATCACGTTGCCAGCGTGACACAAAGCCTGCCATCGCATCATCGCCCTCTGAAGTGCAGCAGGGCTGAGCTCCCCACACCGAGGGCAGCAGTTTTCTGACCTGTAGTGAGGGGCAGGCAGCTGCTGGATGACCTCCTGCATGCTGAGCAACCGCTCCTCATCTGTACCGGCACAAACAGCGTCCTGGAAGAAAGCAGAAAGGGAATGAGACACACATCATGTGAGTCAAGCGCATGGGGCTAACAGAAAAAAGGCCTCTGAGCTGCAGAGGGCACTGCTGCTCCCATCTCCCACATTTCCAATGGCAGGATGCACACACCAGGTGTTACGGTGCACCCGGTGTGCAGGAAGCACGAGCTGCTTGTTGTACAGAGACACCCACTGGACGTCCATCAAAACCCCAACTTCAACAGAAAAAAGACCAAAAAAAGGTGCGCAGGCGTGTGTGTGGATGGGAAAGGCCACGAAGAGGGACATGAAGGCCATTGCCTTGTGCTTACCGAGAACTTGCCATGCAGCTGCTCGCGCAGCAGAGGGCTCGGCAGCTCCCTGAAAGTACATCTTGCACAGGGAGCTCACGCTGTGAATGTCCCGGACGGTGAGCTCCGGAATCTGCTCCGACTCAAAGTCATGGCTGGAGAGAAGGACACAAAAACAGAGGGCTTGGAGAAAGAGGAAAACAACTCCAAAGCAAGACAACATACAGTCCAGAAGCACTCTTACCGCAGCTTCTGGATCTTGGACGCCACGCCGGACAGGCGGTAGATCCCCTGCACCACGCCGTGCTGCTCGATGAACTCAGCGCAAGCTCTGCACGGACCTGGGGGACTACAGAACAAGGGCCAGCGCTTAGCTGAGCTCCTGATTCAAGTCCTGCTTCAGCCGCTGCCCCTGTCACATCCCATCCACTAAGCCCAGCCGGGCTACTGCTTGCCTCCTCCGTAGAGGAGAAAAAAGGCTGTCGCAGACTGGCGCATACAGGCAGGAGCCCGGGGAGGAAACTGGACACGGACGTGTTCTTGGCTTTCAAGAAATGCCACAACCTGCCAAGCAGCCTGCAGAAAGTAATTCTGGGGAAGCCAGAGACACTGCCACAAGTCCCATCACAGCTCCCACCGGAATGGAGGCGTGAGACCTCATGTCCAGAAGAGCTAGGAAACTGACGCAGTACACTCTCTTGGGCCAAAAGGCTTCCTTGGTTTTCAGGCTAGCGTGGGATTGGCTTTACACCTTTGGCTTTAAGCAAATACAAGTGTGCCGGCCTCCTATGAGCATTAGCCTCAGCTTCCCTTGCAGCCATCAACTCCCATTTCACGTTTCTCCACCGCTATCAACCGCTGCCCCTTGCTAGACACGATCTCCCTTTCTTTCATCTTGTACATGCCCAACAGAGGGAGGAAGCTCTCAGGAACGGGCTGTTCCTTACCATCACGGCCAGAGTGGAGAAGATGCTCTCCCAGGTCACAGCCAAACACCCCTCCCTTCTCCTTCTCCAGCTCCATCTCCCGCTGCTTCGGTTCCTCTGGGCGGGCCTTCACGAAGGAACGAAGGAAGCTGAGGAGCTTGCCACGCTTCTTTGGCACTGCACAACAAAAGGAAGAAACCAGTTCATTTCAGGTTAGGCTCAGTGGGACCAGGCCAGAGCATCACACATTCGACAGAGCACGTAAAAGCGGGAAGAACATTGCCAACAAGTACCTACAACAACAGATTGTCCCCGTCCCTGGAGGAGTCCAAGGCCAGGTTGGATGGGGCCCTGGGCAGCCTGGTCTAGTCTGGCATTCGAAGTGGAGGTTCGCAGCCCTGCCTGAGGCACGGGGGTTGGAGCTTGATGATCCTTGAGGTCCCTTCCATCCCAAGCCATTCTACAAGGATCCTATCGTTTGCCCAAGCCCTCATTCTCACTGCCTACAAAACAGCAGCCCTACGCCCCGTGGGATGCAGGAAGGATCATCAACACAGAGGAGAACGTGGGATGGATAAAGGAGGTATTCAACACAGAACACACCCAGAAAAAGACTCCATTTGATTTCCCCGCGCCATCACATGTAACATCCGTACCTGGCTTTGGCGCTGAATTGATGAGGGCCTCAGGAATTTTTCCGTTGATGAGCTCCACGCACTCACCAGGGAAAAATCCAACCTGGAACAAGATCAAGAAGAGAGATGGAATACTGAATGCAGCATTTCTCAGGCCTCAACTGTTCAACCAAGAAAGAATGGCCTGCAGAAAAGTAACCCTCATTCAACATTTGCAGCCAGAAGACCTACAAAAGCAATTGACGGAGCATAAGATGGCTGTTCTCCGTGCTTGTACAAAGGACAGAGATGCTCAACTCCTGACTGCCTATTGAGCACAAGAGGCTCTTGCTTCTAAGTCACATGAGGAGACAGTTTCCCACCCAAGCCCAGAGCCAAAGGGAAAGTCCTCTGACAGCGACACAGGGAAGCTGTTGACGTCCAGAAGCCACCCTGTGGAGGCCGAGCAGCTCAAAGCTGACCTTCCTCACTTGACTGCAATTGCGCCCAGGAGTCTGAAGCTTGTGCCTACCTGAAAGCCACGCTTGCCTCTCCACCAGGGGCTCTGCTCCTTTGCTGGCATATCAAGAACGCACACCAGGTCTCCCACCTGCAAGACATTGCAACATCAATCCCAGCTTCAGCACAGCTGGGAGGAAAGCACAGCTGAGATGACGCCATTCTTCTGCACTGCCAAAGAGCGCACAGCTTGAGAGCAATTGCACTGGGGCAGCTCTTCAGGCATTTCCCGTCGGAAAGCTGAACGTGGAGGTACAAGAGCCACTGCCTTACACACCACACAGAATACAGTGCAAGCATGCCAAATCAAAACGTCTTTTAGACATGGCTGACCTCCTCCCTGCATCCAACCCAGTGCAAGTCCTATCTGGACCTGCATCTTCTGGGCTTCGCCTCACAAGGCATTCTGAAGGTGTCTGACAATATTCCTGATGCATTCACACGGTATACTCTTCTGGCCGTGACAACAAGGAACGCCTTCTTTATCTCCTTACCTCCAAGGAGAGCTCATCCGCTGCCTGGGCAACGTAGCTCTTGATCACGTGGGCAGCAGCAATAGCTGGAATATTCAAAGATGACTCCTCACGGACCAGCAGGGGCTTCCCCTGGTTCTCAGGCTGAAATAGAGAGCACAGACCATGGTGAAGAGCTGAGGACAAACAAAGAGGATCTCAGGGTGACATGGCACTAGCAAGGCAATGAAGCTTTTAAGCTGACATCTTTAGTGACGCCAAGAGAGCCGGAAGGATGCTCTCTCTCTTGAAAAGCAGGAGAGCACACCGGTGGCTCATTCTGCTGGCTCAAGGCAGAGAACAGAGACCAAGCAGAGCTTCACACTGTACCTCCGTCAACGCCCGGTCAGGCCCACGGCTGATCTCGCTGCTCGCGATGCCCATCACAGCAGGCGCGACAAGCTGCAACAGAAAAGAAACACATTTCCTGTGCTCACACAGCACTGGATCAAGAGACTTCTTCAGAACTACTTCTAGAAACAACAACTGTGTGCAGTCTATTCAAACGGGACAGCCGTTGCAATACGCAGCACTGGACCAAGTCGCTGTCCCTCTGCTAGCAGATGGGGACTCTGGCACAAAGCAGCAGATGCATTTGCCCCGAGCACGCTGAGAGCACAGTAGCAGGCCAGGGAGAGGTGTCGCTGCTGGGGCTGGAGCTGCTCCCCAGCCCCCGGCTCCCAGCAGCAGCCTCACCACCAGCGCCGGCCGCAGCCTTGCCCACGCATTTCGCTGCGTCTCTGCATCGCTGCATCTCTGCTGTGCTCCCTACAGCTGTCGGCCACACTCACACAGCCAAAGCATGCACGCTTCTGCCCCTGGCTCATGTTCTGCAGCTCTGCACAAACTGCGGCTAGGGCTCTTTGCCTAAGGGATTGCCTTCCTTCACACTAGCTGCTCCCAGCACTACAGGCAGCATCCTGCTGAGGGTTGAGCTGGAGAGGAAGTGGAAAAAACCCACACGTGACCAGAGCTGCATTTCAGCTGGACGAGGCTGTGTTACTACACACGGTGTGACTAAACACGGGCTGCTGAACCATGTGGCAATACAAAACATGGCACGTACCTGGCAAGAGATCAGAACAAGGGAGAAGAAGATCCTCGAACCCGCAGCCGTTCCTTGTCACTTTGCTCTGATCTTCCACGAGCAAAAGCTGCACCAAGGGAGCAGGCGGAGGGTGGGGAGGGGAGGGAGAAAGAGCAGGTCAGTGAGCCTCCACAATTTAGCAAGGAAGGCGAGGGAAAAACCGTTGGACAAATGCCATCTTGATGGATGGCTTTGGAAGTGATGGCCTGGGGGAAAATGGCGTCTGATGGTCCAGATGAAGAAATATGATCCTAGGAGCTCTGCCAGCCAGCACTTCTCAAGCCCTCGCTGCCCACCCGTCTATCCCGCACCGTCTCAGCTTACCTACAAGGCGCTGCACAAGATGGGATGAAGACAAACACACTCAGTAGATGCACAAGTGCAACAAGCCACGTACTCACGCCGAGCTCAAGCGCTCCAATGAAGGGATGCAGCACGCGCTGCTCCTCCCCTCATTCTAGCCGCTTATGACATCACTAAGGGCCACCCGGCTGCTCCACCATGGACGGACAAGGTGGGGAGGCAAGACCACGTCACAAGACCACAGGATTCCAAAAGGGCACCCCAGCGTTCGAGAAATCAGTGCGTGGTTGGAATTCCATCCCAGCCAAATCCTGGAGAAGCTGGCATGGGGTTGGCGGGACCAAAGTGCAGGACCCGGAGCTTGGTGCTGCTGAGCCTCTTGCTGGGCCTATGGCAAATCCACACTAGGGTCCTTCTTTGCATCCACGGGCGGCTTAGAGCAGCCATCTCTTTCACCTGGATGGAAATAAAGGAAGAGAAATACATAGTACTTCTACTAGACTGCTTCGACAGTTTCTTTCCCGAGTGCATTTTTGCCTTTTGGCTTCCATGACGACCTCATTTCCTCCTCCTTTTCTTTGGGGGGAAGCTGCCCCCAGTGCCTGAGCTTCACAAGATAGCGTGAAACATGACACTAAGACAAACGCTTGCCCTGGGTGCAGGGTGGCTGTGCTTTGCCAGGCATATAAAGGAGGGTAGGGCTATGAAACGCCACGTGGCAGCCCCAAGCCTTGGGGGTCTTGCCAAGTCTGCATTCAGTCACTGTGGCCACAGCTGCTGCCTCACTGCCAGAACGTATCCGAGGATACAGATGGACGCAGGCACTCCTGCTCCTTCTGCAAAGCCCTCCTCTGCACAGCCCGTTAGCTGCTGATCACTGCTACGCCAACCGGGCTCCCCTTTACAGCAGCCTTGGGATAAACACGATTGTACTCTTCCGTGCAGCAGCAAGCTCCAGGGATGAAGCAGCACAGAGGAAACCAACAGAATCTACTGCTGCTGAATCCACCAGCTCCTTCTGCCCACCAAGAGTAATACCAAAGCACAGAACACAAGTGGGATAAGCGCATCTCGCACACGGACAAAGGGAATCAAAACAGCTCCTTCGAGAAGAGCTCGTTGGGTAAACCCAGCCTCAGAGACACAAATGCATCTGGTTCCAGTAAATATTTCGGCACATTGTTGATGAAACGCTGTTCTGTTGCTCGGAGAGCACGAAGCATGCTGTGTTGACACGCACAGCAGCGCGATGCCCAAGCTGAGCACGCAAACCTCCCCAGCACCCCTGGCCAATGCTGCCAGGGAAATGCACGACCTGCAGCCCCACACGGCTCGCTGCACGGACACTGGGGGGCTGTCTTAGTCTCAGGTGGGATCCATTTTTCTTCAGTGTCTGCTATGATGCTATGACAGTGAGAACACTCTCGTGTTTATAGTTTCTGAGAAGCAGACCTGGACAGAGCCAAGGCCGTTCTCAGCAAAGCTCTCAAGAAGGAGCTGGGAGGAAACCAAATGAGGACAGCTGACGTCAACGGGCCAAAGGGATATTCCATACCATATGACATCAGGTGGAAGGGGTTATGGACGAGGTGGGAGCTCATCTCACTCTCTTCCTCTGCTTGCCCATTGCTTGGGAGGTGCTGAGCCACTGCTTCTACATCACTTCTTACATACATTCATATATATATGTGTGTGTGTGTGTGTGCGTGCATCCATTACTTCTGTCCTTTTCTCTACCTTTGGAAAGAGATTTCTCTCAACATATGAGTTCCACCTTCTTTTTTTTTCCCCCATAATTCTCTCCCCCATCCCACCGGGAAGGGGGGAGTAAGCAAAGGACTCTGTGGTGCTCCACCACACGAGGGCTGCAAAGCAATGGCAGCAGACGTGCAGTGCACTGTCATAAGTGCACATGTACATAAGCAGATGCTCTCATCCACACGTGCAAATCTGAGGGCGAGGAATAAAAGGCTCGCTGGGCCATGGGCAAAGCAGGGAGCAGATGATAGGCAGGAAACAGGAAGGAGTTCAAGACCAGCTCTCCTACACCAAAGACAGGGAGAGCTGAGTCAGCACCACGGGGGGACTTACGACAAAGCTTGAGAGCTTACAGAGACCTGAGGTTGCCAAAGGAGGCCGCCAGGGTAACTCTCACCAGTCTTTTGCAGGGCTCTCACGGATGCTTGCGATGCTGACTTCCACTGCCTATGGCATTGGTAGAAAGCCCAGGTGGCAAATGCTCAATTGGTCTGGGTAACGCTTCTATGCTTCCACAGTTAGGACTGAAACAAAAGGAAAAAAAAAAAGCATGCAGCCCTATGAAATTTGTCTCTCTACTGCTGCTGTCAGCGTGACATCTACGATGAGCATTACGCGTCCCTGCACCCGACTGAAGATTCATCCAAGTCTGTGGGCACTGTTACCAGCAGTTCCCAGAACATCTTGCACCACAAAATGCAGCATGCTCCTTTTTTTCACAGGCCCCTCGTTTCTCTCATCAGCCTCAGACTCACTCCACTTCAACTACACCCATCAGAACAGCCCTTCCGTTCTGCTGAGGTAGGAACCCACTGCTGGGATGTCCCCCACTCCCGTTCCCCGCTATGTCCAGCACCGGCGGGGAAAGGAAGAGACACTGCCATCACCTACCCAGACTTCTTGCAGGGCCTTCCAGACCCTCTCACATCACAGGGAGAAGCGGCACAGCTCTCGTGGCACAAAGCTCAGAGAAGGCTGCAGAAATCAAGGTTGCCGCCAAGGTGCTGCTTTCAAACAACGTGACTTAGCGGGCACGAGACGGGAAAGACAAGGTTCTGGTTCAGAAGCCTCCAATCCCCGTGGATGTGGCTGTCTGCAAAGACCACAGCTGCCTGCTTTCCAGCAGGGGGACGCTCACCCAGCAAAGCACTCACCCAGCAGATGCCTCTCCTACAATCATAGCATCAGCAACGTTGGAAAAGACCTCCATGATCATCCAGTCCAAACACCCACCTACCACCACCATTTCCTTCCCACTAAGCCACGTCCCTCACTACAACATCCAGTGTCCCTTGAACACCTGCAGGGACAGGAACTCTATCACCTCCCCAGGCAGCCCGCTCCAGCGGCTGAACACCCACTGGGAGAGGTTGTACTTCCCATCCAACCTCAATCTCCCCTCATGCAACCTGAGGCCATTCCTTCTAATCCTAGCACTAGTTCCACGGGAGAAGAGGACCACCCCCACCTCAACACAACCTCTCGTCACGTAACTGGACAGAGGGAGAAGGTCTTCCCTGTGCCTCCTCTTCTCCACACTAAGGAATCCCACTTCCCCCAGCCGCTCCCCATCACACTTGTGCTCTACACCCCTCACAGCTTCATTGCGCTTCTCTGGACACACTGCAGGCTTTCAGGGTCCCCCTTCTAGTCAGGGGCCCAGAACTGAACACACTACTCAAGGAGAGGACTCACCAGTGCTGAGTGCAGTACAGTGGCGATGATCACTTCCCTGCTCCTGCTGCCTCCGGCCCTTTGCAGTGCACTTCCACTCTAAACTGTTCCTTCTGCGCTACCGCTTGGATCCTCCCTTAGGGCTGGAGCTCAAGAGGTCAACACAACACAAAGAACACAGCGTGCAACTGGAAGGCATATCTCAAAGCCTGAAGAGCGAGAACGGGACCCTGCAGTTAGAGACTCTGAGAAGGGCCTCACAGGATGCCTGGGGAAGGGGACCTGCAAGTCAGACGCAAGGGAAGAGCAACAGCTCTCCCTCCTTTTTCTGGAAACAGCGAGATAGGAGTGGGAGTTCTAGGTTGTGTAATTGTTATCACCATCTGCTGAGTGTTCCGTACCGTGGATCTAATCATTTCAGGTCCAGCTGACTTTCAGAGAAACCTGAAAGCTTACTGACTCATGTACTAGCCTTATGAAGATGCCAGCTAAAAGACGTCGTCAGCATTGTGGCCTACGTCGAAGCCATGGCTTTTGTTCTAAAGATCAGAGTGAGTGTGGTGTGAGTGAGATGCATTCCTTGCAGGGAATGAGTGTCAGCCTGTTTGCATAGTACTGTCTTCTGATTGCGGGGAAGCGTGTCAAGGAAGGTGGTCAGGCTTCTGTGAGATCTGTGAGATCCAAGTGTTCCCATCTGAACAAGATCAGTAGGCGGTGTCCAGGGTTGCCTGTGGAAACTCTGAGGAAATGAGGAATTAAGAATTTGGTCAACATCGTGGGAGGCTCCCAGGGGAAGGAAATTCCCAAAGAAACCCCGTTGGGATGTGCACTGGCACACTGGTGGGATACTGCAGGGGAACCTGGAGGCACCCTGAGGAAGGAAACTCTCATCAAGTATTGCAATCAGTGGTGCTTAATGTGGAAGTTAGAAGATGATGAGAAGCGGCATCGGAAGGGGACCCGTATCTATCATACCTTCTTACAGTTCCTGTTTTTCTTAAGGAAGGAAGGTCCATAAAGTAACATGACCAGTTGTTAGAATGGAGTGCTCTCCTCACGAGACTAAGTACTGGGTGTTTATGGACACTGAAGAACTGTGCTGTATGATTGGTGGGTTCTGAAGTGAATGGGACAAACGGTTTTCATGGCAGAAGTAAGTGTAATTGCTAATGGGAAACAGAAGCATGACTGAGGGTATGTGGAAGTGTAACTGAGGGGATGAAGAGGGGACAAAGGAAAAAGGGTTACAGAGAAAGTGAGTGTATCTGCACTGGCAGGAGAGCAACCCCCCACACCCCCTCCCCGCCCCGGACCCGCACAGAGAGTGGTGTTGTAAACAGCATTACATGCAAAGGGGGGGAGGTGCAGAGGATGGGGCACTGGCAGTGAGAATAGCCTTCACGTGCAGAGATCTCGGAAACCCAAAATTCCACTGTTAACACTGGAAATCTCCGGGGAGGAGAGGAGGAGGTGAAACTGAAATGTCATGCTAGTTGTTTATGTAGTGCTGAGACTTTGGGAAGGGAAAAGCTGCAGAAGGACGCAGGCTGAGGAAGGCCAAGATGAGCAAGGTGGAACAGGGTGGTAGATCCAAAGAGAGCTGAGCAAGGGAAAGGAAAAAAACGGACTGAGGAACAGAGATAGTAAGGCCATTGGGAAGAGCAACAGCTGATCCTGTTGCGGTGCTAGAGTAGAGCCCTAGGACACAGAGGTCCCCTCAGAAAGAGGGACGGGGGGGGCCTGGAAGAGCCCGTGGAGGGGGAGGCTTCCAACCCTGCTGGACCAAAAGCACTGTGCCAACTGCAGGGAAATGAGACAGCGGTGCACAAATCCAACCGTCTCTGATTGCAAAAGCTGAAGAATGGCAACCTGGGAAGTTATTCCTAGCAAATCCACTGGTGAAATCGCAGCTAGGAGAGCAGGAGAAAGAGGTTTCGTTTCCGGTGGGCACGGGTGCCTCTTACCTCCCGTAGATGATTTTGCAACACAAGTCGGAGCTACTGCCCAACAAGAAAAGGCTTCCCTTTTGGGATCAGTTCAAGAGAGGCTGAGAAAATAAGGAGGAATACATACATGCCTGTAGATGCCAGGTTCTCCAACACCGTTCCTCTGGCAAGACTGATCAGAACAAATGGATGCAGAGAGTCAATTCAATAACACTGGAGCTGAGGGTCAAACAAGATGAACTGACTGAAAATGGTAAGTCCGGCTTTAATGCAAACAGGGACAAACAATGGGGTAACCTCAGAAGTTACAGAAATCTTCACTAAGGTATGCTTAGCCGTGTGGCTATCAGGGATGCCTGGTAGAGCCAAAAAGTAGCCCTAAGTTCAAAGCAAGATCTAGGGGTAGCCCACTCAGGGTTAAGCAGTGCCCTTTGAGGATATGCAACTGGAGAAGGAGAAAAGAAACCATAGATAACTTGTGGATTTCGGATTACTAATTGAATGTGAATCCATATACAATACTCCAATCTCTCTGATGAATCCATATGATCCATACACTTTAGTAACTAAGTTAGGGAATGAGTAGGTGGAGTTTGTCTTCTGGATGTGAAGGATGCCTTTTCTGCCTGGTTTGGCCAAAGGAAGCCTAAGGTGATTTGCCATTGAATAGGAGAGCCCCAGTCCGGGACAAAAAAGACTCCGTTCACCTGGACAGTGTTAGCCAGGGCTGTGAGAACAGCCCAAGGATTTTGGAGAACTGCTCAACTTGGGAGCCTGAGATTTGGGTTCCTCCATCCCACGGCGGAACTTGACTGCAGCATGTGGATGCCACAGAAACAAAGAGGGCTGTGTGCAATGGACTGCGAATGTGCTGAATTTCTTGGTTTCAGTGATGATCGACTTTCTCAACAGAAGGCACCAAGTACTCAACGGCAAGGGACCTATCTGGGAGAGGAGATTACAGCTGGACTTGGAACCCCAAGGACTGCCAGGAAAAAAGCCATCTGCCAAAGCCCTGAGCCACAAAGTGCCGAGGAACTCCGTACATTCTCAGGAATGACAGCAGGGTGCCAACCGTGGATACACGGCTACGGACTGGTGGTAAAGCCCCTTCAGGAAGTGAGGAAGAGTGCTTGAGGGCGGTGGCTGCACCAGTGCTCAAGATTCAAGAACCTCGGACATCTACGCTAGGCCAAAGAAGAACAGTTGGAATATCTCATACAGTGTCTATACTGTTTTGGAGGTAAAAAGGGGGCCCTGGCTCTCACCCCCAGGGCTTCCTGAAATACCAGGCCATCCTGGTACAGCAGGATGATGCAGAAATAACTGCAACTCATATTGTCAACCCAGCATCTCTCCTTAGCGGAACTCCCGGAGAACAAGCATTTCAGCACTGCTTTGAAACAACCGAAGCTACGCACTGTTACCAGTCGGACCTGAAAGACGAATCCTTAGAAGATGCAGAAGACACCTGGCTTACTGATGCAAGCAGGTTGGTGAGACAAGGAAACCGTAAGGCAGGATATGCAGGAACTGCTACTGACAAGGTCACCGAAACACAACCATGACCTGGGGGGACTGTCTCTAGGAAGCCTGAAATAACTGCCTTGACAAGAGCCTGACATAGACGCACAGATGCTAATTGTGGAGATGGGATGCTACATGCTCATAGGACCTCCTGAAGAGAGCAAGGATTGCTCACACACAAGGAAAAACAGCCTGATGTAAATCAACAAAGAGCGTGGCTATCATACATTGTCAAGGACATCAGAAAGGGAACACCGTACCGGAAAGTGGAGAGAACACGGTGGACCAGGGGGCAGAACAGGTCGTTGAAGAGGGCTTTAATTCCAGACCGTAAGCTTAAAATTGCTGAACCTGAGTCAAAACCTGTAAAATATTTTCAAGAGGACAGCAATCTAAGTCATCATTTAGAAGGGAAGAGAGCAGGCTGACAGATGGACACATTGTTTTGCCCTTTGGTACTCCATGGAAATTGGTTCTAAGAGAGGAGAAGAAAATGTCTTGGGCAAACAGAGGTTACAAAGCACGATCCTAGTACCAGCAAAGGGCTACAAGTGGGCCTATTGGGAAAGGGAACCTTCCAGGGCAACAGTGACAAAGTGACTTCCTGAAACCCCCAAGAAAAGGGGGGGATCGCTGGATGTTGGCACTAACTGATACCTTTTGGGGATGGCCAGAGGTATTTCCCTGGAGGATTCCTAAGGCTGGGGAAGCAACAAAAATGCTGTTACATGCTGTTAATTCCAAGGTTCGGGGTTCCTGTACCAATCTCAGCAGATCGAGGCCCACATTTTTGCCAAGGTGGTCCAACAAAGAAGAACATGACTGGGAATTGATTGGCAATTGCACACACCTTACAGACCATGGCCAAGGTAGAGGGGCTTACACCGTGGATACATCGCACCTGCCTGAAGAGAGCACCAGGACCACAGTGGACAGCACAAGAGAGAGGACCACTGAAAATCAGGATCCAAAAGCACGGAGAAGAGTTTCAGAATGGTCATTGCGACTGGGGTAGTAGTCGCAGCTTGGCAAGAGAAGAGCTACTTCCGAAGAACTGAGAAAATGGGCCAGGCTCTCAACAAATCTTCTTGGATATGCAATGCCCTCCCTAGAGGGGAGGGAAAGGTGCCTGTTTATGGGATAGCGGCACTACATTGGACCGTTCCACATTGGCTAGAGCACGGAAAGTGTAAGTTTGGGATAGAAGACAAGCCACAAAAGGGACCTACATTGCATTGACTAGTTACTAACTCTACTAGATCTATCTCTGCAGACAGAAAAACTGATGGTAAAGGTGGGGTGGGGGTTGGCTGACAGAACTTGACAGGCATAGGGTGTAGCTGGGGGTGGAACCAAAGTGTGGGGTGTGATCCTAGAATCGATAAGGAGTCACACTGGCTGCAGAGAAGAACATACTCGGAATTGTAGGGATGGGAGCATCGTTCACTCTTCAGGAAAAGATGGCCAGGCCATGTCAGTTACCTCATGGAAACCACATAGTGGTTACGTGGGGACGCTCAGGCACGGAATGCAGTACCTTTAAATTGGACAGGGACTTGCACTACAGGATACTTAATAGCCCAGACCACAGTGCATGAGGAGATCCCTTGGGGACTCCTGAGGACCCCTGGGATTCAAACGAAGCGTACATACAACCCCCTAGCTATATAGAACAAGGGATACCACTGCTTTCCGAGAGCCCTTATCCCGGCCCTAGGAGTTGCCCAGCTAGAAAAAGCTAGAGTCAATATCTCTGCAACTCTGGAAATCATAGAGAATGCCACAACAGATGCATTACGAGCAATCCAAGAAGAAGTATCCCCTTTATCCAAAGCAGTGCTCCAGAATAGGATGGCACTAGACTGATTAACAGCCAAGGAAGGAGGGGTTTGCACAGTAATAAATCAGAGTCGCTGTGCTTACAGCAAGAAGGATTTAAGAATCGAGAGAGATTGATGGAAAGTTTGGGAACAGATGAAAGTCCTGCATAGGACAAGTCAGGATGACCCCAGCTGGGAAGGAGATTTAGGGAACTTGCATACTAGCTGGCTACTGAATCTAGGATGGTTAAAGCAGCTCTTCCTAGTTTGCATCCTCTTGGTGCTGTTGGGAAGTTTTACCTGTGTCATGATGAGATGCTCTGCCTGCCTGTGCCAGAGTGCTAGAAAGAAAAAGGAGATATGGAAGAGACATGCGTTGAGGCCAAAGGTGGGAAGTGGGGCCTATTTTGGGACACGCAGAACAGAATAAAAATGATCTAGCAGGTAGAAGCCCTGCTAGACTATAGAAAAGGGGGGAACTGAAGAGTGAGAACAGGAGCCTGCAGTTAGAGAGAGAAGGGCCTCACAGCAAGAAAAGGGAAAGTAGCTGCACAAAGTAGAAATAAGAGGCAAACAGAGAGAGTTTAGGTAGAGAGTGTTAGAAAACAAGGGATTCCAAGCACTTTCACAGACACTAGGTCTGGAATAACAGGGAGGATGAAGGCCATCGAGATAAGGACTTGAGAGCAGCTCGAAAACACGTGGCAGGGAGCTGATTAGATGTCTACAGGGCAAGCTGAAACCGGTTTGTGGTATGCCCCCCCCTTCGGGGTCACAAGTGTGCAGTGAGGAAGACTACGAGCCTTCGCAAGGAAGATTACAAGCCTTCATCATCACGACCTTCTACGCATGCACAAGGAGGGGAGGGACTGCATGCTAATGGGCTCTCAAGAATGGAATGAATATGTCTCCGAATTCCTGTCAACTACTGATTAGCTATTAGTCCGACCTACCTACATCTATAGCACCATTTCTCCTGACAGTGTGCAAGTTAGGTGGAGCGATCCCCCTTGCACCAGGGAGTACGCGCGTCACCAAGAAACACATGCCTGTTCTAAATCCTTACCGGCTATATGGTCTGATTGCCGCATGTCAAGCCCAGAAGAGACACCTCCCTCACCTTGGGCACAGCTCACCAACCAAGAGCCAGGCCTTGCCAACTTGGTTGATCTCAGAAGGCGGGAGGGGGCCGCACATCACACCAGAAGTATCCATTTCACTTGCAGCTCCATGGAGAGAACAACACCAACTAACAGGCCGGAATGAATTCGCTCACAAGATGAACAATGAGATTGTTCTTCATTAAAAAGCACACAGAGATTCCTAAACCAAAAAGAGAACGGCAGCACTTCATAGTGGCCAAACAGGTTCCTGTTCCTACGCCTCATCCTCTTACCCCCGCTTGCCTCGCCTCATCCCCTTCCCCTACTCCTCCGTGATGCCCACTGGCTTCAAGTCAGGTCGCAAACACATAGGACTCCTTCCACACGACTCCAGCACAAAGGATGTCACACTTGTTCCATACACTCAAACGAACCAAGCAGTGCTATCGCACTCACTTAACACACGCAGAAGCAGCCAAACCCTGAGCACGTACATCCCCTCCTGCACTACTGGAGCCCACAGCTCACCTTCACGCCTCCGGGGATTTCTGCTCTTTTACACTGACGCAGCCTCGCTACAGCTCCGTGGGTGTCACACAAGGCCTGCAGGACCTCTTGCTCCGCAAGCCCCGTCTGCAGGCATTGCTTCATGAGGTTCACCACCTGCCCTGCTGAGCAAAAACAAGCACTGAGAACGACAGCAAAGCGCACTGGATTCCACCTGGCCTGCTCCCCCACAAGCCTCACTCCTGCCACACACATACCCTGCTCTGCAGACTCAGCCCCAAAGCCTGGCTGGGCATCAGCACATGCATCATTCCTCAAACGCCCCAGCCCAGCAGCAAGGGATCAAAGCGTTGTGACAGCTGAAACCACAATGCTCTGGGACATTCCTGTTAGCACTGACCGTGAACAAATCTACCACTGAGCAACAGGATGTGGGACAAACAGCAGAAAACAACCAACCTGCAGAACTAACTCATTGCCGGTTGGTCCAGATGTTTGTATGCTCCCTTCCACGGCCCAGGCCATGCTTCCTGAGATGCTCCTCTCCTTTGTGCATGGGAACAACGGTGCAGATGGGATGCGCTGGCTATGCACAGCTTTTCCTCTCTCCATCTTCCATTACCAAACAGCACCTCAAATCTCTCCTTGCTAAAAAATCACTTGGGTAAAAAAAGAACTGGCAACCTTGCTTTTAAAATTACCTTCTTTATACAACTTGATGCTTTAAAGCAGAAGCTCACCTAGCAAGGACACCTACCTTACACAAGCTCCATCTGCAGGGAAAAGTTATTCCTCTGTGTCTGCAGACTTGGCACGCATTTTCAGCTGCAATAGTCAGCCCACATCTCAGCACAGCTTTACCAACCACAGAAAGCCAGCTCATGGCCGCCATGTTTGTTTTTCTCTCTTCTGAAACACTGCACTTCTGCAAGAAGCAACGGTTACAATCACAGAATCACAGAACTGGAAAGGCCGGAAGGGATCCCTAGAGATCATCGAGTCCAACTCCCCCCTCTGCTCAAGAGGTTCCATACAGCAGGCTGCACAGGTGGGCATCCAGCTGGGTCTGGAGTATCTCCAGAGAAGGAGAATCCACAGCCTCCCTGGGCAGCCTGTTCCAGTGCTCCGTCACCTCACTGTGAACAAGTTCCTTCTCACGTCGGTGCAGAACTTCCTGTACTCCAGTTTAGGGCCATTTCCCCCCTCTCCTGACCCCACAGACCACTGCAAAAAGGCTGGCCATGTCCTTTTGACTCCCACGCTTCAGATACTTAGAAACATTATTAAGATCCCCTCTCAGTCTTCTTTCCTCAAGGCTGAACAGACCCAGGTCACGCAGACTTTCCACACCGGGAGATGCTCCAGGCCCTTGATCATCTTCGTGGCCTTCTGCTGGACTCTCTCCAGGAGATCCCCATCTGTTTTGTACCAAGGAGCCCAGACCTGGATGCAGTACTCCAGCTGAGGCCTGATCAGGGCACAGCAGAGGGGGAGGATCACCTCCCTTGCCCTGCTGGCCACGCTCCTTTTCATGCGTCCCACCATCCCACCGGCCTTCTTGGCCACCAGGGCACACTGCTGGCTCATGGCCAACCTGTCACCCACCAGGACCCCCAGGTCCTTCTCTGCAGAGCTCCTCTCCAGCAGCTCACGTCCCAGCCTCTACTGATACTTGCGGTTATTCCTTCCCAGGTGCAAGACTCTACACTTGCTCTTGTTACACCTCACCTGCTTTGCTACTGCCTGGCTCTCCAGCCTGTCCAGCTCTTGCTGAACGGCAGCACAGCCTTCCGGCGTGCCAGCTGCTCCTCCCAGCTTTGTCTCAGAGGCATACTTACTGAGGGTGGACACTATCCCCTCCTCAAGGCTGTTGACCAAGATATTGAACGAGACCAGAGCCAGCACCCACCCCTAGCGTTCACCGCCACTCACAGCTCTCCAACCGCACTCTGCACCGCCCATCACCACCCTCTGAGCTCGGCCACTCAGCCAGCTCGCAGCCCACCTCACCGTCCACTCATCTATCCCACACTTGCTCAGCTTCATTACCAGGATGTCGTGGGAGACTGCATCAAAAGCAGTGCTGAAGTCAACGTAGACTACATCCATTGCTCTCCCGCCATCCATATAGCTGCTGATGCCTCACAGAAGCCTAGGAGGTTGCTCAAGCACACTTTCCCCTTGCTAAATCCATGCTGACTATTCCTGATGATCTTCTTCTTCTCCAACTGCTTGGCCATGGCATCTAGGACAAGCTGTTCCATCACCTTGCCGTGCTTCTTTGTACCACAAAAGCTAGGAAAGAGGAAAAGATTTCCACATTAGGCATACATTTCAAGGACGCTCCAGGCAAGTTGAGACAGTGGAAAGCACTGGCAAGTCAAAGCACACCAAGATTTCCCACGCAGTGTTAGCTATGGTGATGATAAATCATGTCCCCAGAAATGCCTGCACTAGAACACACAATCCAAAATATCAGAAGCTGCGGAGATACAAATTCATCACAAGCCAGAAGTCCTTTAGGTCGTGCACTCCCTGCAGTACTGACACTGGAGGATCAGAATCGTTTGAGAAGAACTGGGCCTGCTAAGCTCCTTCCCACCCTCCCAAGGAAAAGCAAAGCAACTGCACCGCTGCCAGCACAACCCCACAGCACGCAGCAGGGAAAGCAAACAGCTTCACAGTGCTCCCCTTCATTCCCAGCCTAACTAAGAGACCACATGAGGATTGATTGGGAAATCACTACAAAACAAAACACACCTGAGCGTGCACAGGATTGCACTCTTCCAGTCTGTCACCACCCTCTGGGGGAAAAACTTCCTCCTACTATCTAACCTAAACCTCCCGTCTCACTTGAAAACCATTCCCCCTTTCCCTACCGTCATCCACCCTCATAAACAGCTGGTCCCCCTCCTGTTTATATGCTCCCTTCAAGTACTGAAAGGCCACAATGAGCTCTCCCCAGAGCCTTCTCTTCTCCAAGCTAAACGAGACCCGTTCCTTCAGCGTTTCCTCATAGGAGAGTGGCTCCAGCCCTCTGACCATCTTCATAGTCCTCCTCTGGACCCACTCCAAGAGCTCCACGTCCTTCCTGTGCTGGGGGCCCCACGGCCGGAAACACTACTCCAGATGGGACCTCACGACACCCAAGAGCTGAGCAGAGGGGGACAATCACCTCCCTCTCCCTGCTGGCCACCCCTATTTTTATGCAGCCAAGAACACACACATATATAGACATAGATGTAGAACTCCATGCCTACAGCCCCCCCCCCCCCCAATCCTCTACAGCTCCATATTCCTCCCTATTGCGTCCAGCAGTGTACCAAGGACACCTACCTTAGACAAGCTCAACCTACATGGAAAAGTTATTCCTCTGTGTCTGCAGACTTGGCACGCATTTTCAGCTGCAATAGTCAGCCCAGATCTCAGCACAGCTTTACCAACCACAGAAAGCCAGCTCATGGCCGCCATGATTTTCTCTCTTCTGAAACACTCTACTGCTGCAAGAAGCAACGATTACAATCACAGAATCACAGAACTGTAGGGGCCGGAAGGGATCCCTAGAGATCATCGAGTCCAACTCCCCCCTCTGCTCAACAGGTTCCGTACAGCAGGCTGCACAGGTGGGCATCCAGCTGGGTCTGGAGTATCTCCAGGGAAGGAGAATCCACAGCCTCCCTGGGCAGCCTGTACCAGTGCTCCGTCACCTCGCTGTGAACAAGTTCCTTCTCACGTCGGTGCAGAACTTCCTGTACTCCAGTTTAGGGCCATTTCCCCCCTCTCCTGGCCCCACAGACCACTGAAAAAAAGGTTGACCATGTCCTTTTGACTCCCACGCCCTCCTTAGCCCTGGTTCTGGGGGGCTGCCGGGAGTCCGGGGGGCACAGGGAGCAGGGCTGGAGGGGTTGGGGGCGGGAGGGGGGGCACGGCCCGCATGCTGCCAGCAGCACTGTGGCGCTGGGGGACCCGAGGCCTCGATCCGTCCCAAACCCACGGCCAATCCCACACCCCTCATCCCAGTCCCACAGCCCACAGCCCAACCCCACGGGGGTTCCACGGGGGAAGGAACAGAGCTACCACTGAGCAACAGGACGTGGGACAAACAGCAGAAAACAGCCAACCTCAAGAACTAACTCATTGCCGGTTGGTCCAGATGTCTGCATGCTCCCTCCCACGGCCCAGGCCAAGCTTGCTGAGCTGCTCCTCCTTTGTGCAGAACGACAACGGTGCCCATGGCATGTGGTGGCTATGCACAGCATGCCTTTTGCTTTTCCTCTCTCCGTCTTCCATCACCAAACAGCACCTCCAATCTCTCCCGGCTAAAAAATCACTTGGGTAAAAAAAGAACTGGCAACCTTGCTTTTAAAATTACTAATTGATGCTTTAAAGCAGAAGCTCACCTAGCAAGGACACCTACCTTACACAAGCTCAACCTACACGGAAAAGTTATTCCTCTGCGTCTGCACATACGGCACGCATTTTCAGCTGCAATAGTCAGCCCAGTTCTCAGCACAGCTTTACCATCCACAGAAAGCCAGTTCACCGCCGCCATCTTTTTCTCTCTTCTGAAACACTCTACTGCTGCAAGAAGCAACGATTGCAATCACAGAATAACAAAACTGTAGGGGCTGGAAGGGACCTCTGGAGATCATTGAGTCCAACCCCTCCCCCCGCAAAACAGGCTCCATGCAGCAGGCTCTACTGTAGGCATCCAGCTGGGTTTGGAGTATCTCCAGAGAAGGACAATCCACAACCTCCCTGAGCAGCCTGACTATATACACCCCCGCCCATAACCTCCCCACAGCCACCTATAGCCCCAAATCCTCCGATGGCTCACCACAGCCCCAGAACCCCCTTGAGTGCACCTCAGCTCCTTATAGACCCATACGCCCTTACAGTCCCTGCACAGCCCCAGACAGTATCCCTATATCCCCCTATAGCCTCCCCGCAGCTCCCAGTAGCCACAGCCCACCTTAGCCCCGGTTCCGGGGGGATGCAAATGATCTGCGGGCACCAAGAGCAGCGCTGGAGGGGTTGGGGGGGGCTGGCGGGGCCCCACAGCCCGGATGCTGGCAGCAGCACTCTGGCGCTGGGGGACCCGAGGCTGTCCCAAACCCACGGCCCATCCCACAGCCCTCATCCCAATCCCACATCCCACAGCCCAACCCCACGGGAGTTCCACGGGGGAGGGGAGGGCAGTGTGCTTGGGGGGCCGCGCAGGGCCCCTCTCCCTCTCCCGCTCCCGTTCTCCGCACACCTCCGGCGGAGCTGTCCTCAGCACTCGCTCCCGTTGTGCCGCGGCTTCCGGCTCGGTGCTGCCCGGACAGCTCCGGCCGACGCCGCGCTCTCCTGCGGGGCGGCCCGGGCTGCCGGTGCGGCGCTTCGCTGACGACAGCCGCGCCCGACACTGCCGGCTCCCAACGGCCGTTCCCGCGCACGGCGGCTCAGCCAATGGGAGCCGGCGGAGCTGCCGCTGAGCAATGAGACGCCGGGGGAGGGACAGAGCTGCCGCTGACCAATGAGACGCCGGGGGAGGGACGGAGCTGCCGCTGACCAATGAGAGCCCGGAGGAGGGACAGAGCTGTTGCTGACCAATGAGACGCCGGAGGAGGGACAGAGCTGCCACTGAAAAATGAGACGCCGGGGGAGGGACAGAGCTGCCGCTGACCAATGAGAGCCCGGGGGAGGGACGGGCAGATGCTGCTCGCGGGCAGCTCCTCCTGCCGCTGCTGGATGCTGATGCTGACAGGGCTGCAGATGCTCTGCAGGGCCAGCTCGTAGCTGGGAGCCAGGAATGGACACGGCGGGAGAGAGGAGAGAGCTGGCAGGGAGCAGCCGAGGCATCCCTCACTCAAAAGCATCACAAAGCCACAGCCATAGCACGGAAGCTGGGCATGATCATCATCAGCATTCCGGATGCTGGAGATTCTTTGCTACCATACACTACGGGAGCACAGCTCTCGCTGCAGGCATCCCACAGCCAGACAAAATGGGAACAAACCCGCAGCTCTGCTGCACGCACAGCCCACAGCCATAGCCTTGCAACATGAGCTGCCTTGCTGTTGCTTGCATCCATCCCAATCCCTGGGAATGAAGACTCAGAAGGCAGTCAAGGCGTTCATCCAGCACCAGCGTGCTTTTATTCCCTAAGAGCCAGGAGGGCCTATTGCTGAGAGGTCCGGTGTACACAGGGGACTCATCCTTTCATGTTCAGGAGAGAGGGGCTCAGAGCTCGTGCTGCTGCCCGGTGCCTGGGACTGGAGCTCTGATTCTACGTCCCCCTCCACCAGGCTCGGCTCCTCCTGGCTGACGCTGACCTGCTCCTGCATGGAGCTGCTGCTGTCGGGGCACTCGGGCTGTGCTTGGGCTGGGCTGCACTGCAATGGTGCCCCGTCACAGTCCAGCTCGGTGAGTGTTGTTTCTGGCAGGCTCAGGTCAGCGTCTTTTGCACAGCCAGAAGAGATGAGGGCTTCCACTTGGATGAGCACCTTCACTCCATCGCTGGTGTTATATGGAAGGCTGTCATCCGAGCCGCAGCGATTCGTGCTCCCAAGCAGCTCTCCATACATGGAAGCACACAGTGAACCATCGCTATACGCTCTGGCTCTTCTGCGTGGACGAGGGCTCGGTTCACCTAGGAAGGAGTAGATACACAGGCAAACAGTTAGTGGCAAACTTGCACAAGCTGAATGATGAGAGTGGTTCTTGAGATTTGCTTCTGCAGTGGCAGCAGGACAAAGCCAAGAGGACAATAGCAACAGTAGGAGCACTGTCTCGAAAGGAACTGTTGCGCTTTTGTTGTTTGTCTTTCTCTTTTGTGTGGACTCCAAGCATGAATTCCATGGCGCTGACAAGCAGGGTTTTGACAGCTGGATGTGCACCCTTACCTGCCAGGACCACCACCTCTGTTTCTGAGGGCTCCCTGGCATCGCGCTGCAGTTGGCGTTTGGCCACAGAGGATGGTTTTCTGGGCCTGAAGCAGGAACACCAACTGCATGCTGGGGATTCCTTCACCCTGCTGGGTGGACTTGGTCTGGAGGGAGAAAAGAGGGAGCGGCGTGAGTCGTGCATGGTGCAGGGTGAGGGAAGAGCTGCCCTGAGCTCTTGCCAACGCTTGCTTGTTCCTAGCACTGCCTGCTTCCTGCTGAAACACAACTTAGAAGCTCGCTCTGATTCACACGGTTGAGGACTGGAAAAGAAAGTTCTCTTTACCTTTCAGACGGAAAGTCAATGATTGTGTGGAATTTCCCCTGTGCAGCTGCGGGGCCTTCTTCCACTTCCATGTCCTGGATGTGTGTCAGTGCGGGCGAGCTGCTGTGGCCTCCCCTCTGTGCCTGTGCCTCCTCCAGGGTGAGCAGCTTGGTGGCAGGAGAAGACACCCGCACAGACTTGGGACCTGATGGTGAACTGCGCCCTGGAAGGGAAGACCACGGCTAAGAGGGAGGATCAGAAAGCAGCGGCACAGCCATCACAGTTCTGGAGAAGGTGCTGCACATCTCTCAGCCTTGCTTTTCTGGTCAAGTGAAAGAAGAGGACGTCAAAACCCTTTCATCAAGCTTCACCTGCACGCAAAACATCACCATGACAGGGACGGTTTTCTCCTTCTTAAGTTTGGGCTTGGACATTCTCCGCATCCAGCCACAGAGGATGCCATATTCTCATGTAAGCCCACAAATCTGGTGGCCCCTCCATAGCAAAAGCGTAGCTCAACAATCCTGGAGAAGGCCTGCATTTGATCAAGGTGTCTCATCAAGACAAAGCTCATGCAGGAAGACGCTCACCTGCTCCATCTCCGACGCCTGATGTGGAGCTGGAGCAGAAGAGGACGTCCGTGTGGTTGATGAGGAATTCCACCACATCCGACTGCCTCTGCAGCTCCACGCAGGCAGCTCTTCCGCTGGCGCAGGCAGCCTCATTCTGCTGGGATCTGGAGAAAAGGCAGATTGGAGAAGTCATTGACCCGAAATCGTTTCCCCACGTTTGGGCATTTGGGCAGCCAAAGGCTGTCCAGTTGGGCTCTGGAGACTTCCGCAGTGGGCAAGCAGTGATGCCACTGAAGACATTCTCCCGGGTGATCAAGGACACACCAGCCCCATCGGACAAAACCAAGAGAGCACAAATTGTCCTCCTCTCCAAAGTGTGCCCGTGGGGAGAACAGATCTAAGCCTTGTGCTGAGACGGAAAAAGAAGTTTACCTGAAGAGGTTGGGAGCCCACACAATCGCTAAGTTCTTAGCGGGCATGTTTGTGACGGAGCAGCTCCCAGCGAGACAAGCCAAGTGTCTCAGCAGGTACTCCAGCGTCCTGGAAAGCAAGAGCCAAACCTTCAGCACCACTGAGCACGCCGTGCTCACATTCACCAAACAAACCTCACTTCATGCCACTGCTTGTTTTTGCTTCGGAATAGCAAGTAGATCAAGCTTTCCCAAGTGCCACGCTGCAGCACCAAGCCCCAGCACAGCACAGCCGCAGCCATCAGCTGCACCAGCCGTGCCCCCGTGCCCAGGAGCTGACCCAGTCCATTCACCCCACGCAGCCATCAACCACTTCAACACACACAGGCATCACGTTGCCAGCGTGAGACAAAGCCTGCCGTTGCGTCATCGCCCTCTGAAATGCAGCATGGCTGAGCTCCCAGACTGAGGGCAGCAGTTTTCTGACCTGTAGTGAGGCGCGGGCAGCTGCTGGATGACCTCCTGCACTCGGAGCAACCGCTCCTCATCGGTACCGGCACAAACAGTGTCCTGGAAGAAAGCAGAAAGGGAATGAGACACACATCATGCGAGTCAAGCGCATGGGGCTAACAGAAAAAGGGCCTCAGAGCTGCAGAGGGCACTGCTGCTCCCATCTCCCACATTTCCAGTGGCAGGATGCACACACCAGGTGTTACGGTGCACGCGGTGTGCAGGAAGCACGAGCTGCTTGTTGTACAGAGACACCCACTGGATGTCCATCAAAACCCCAACTTCAACAGAAAAAAGACCAAAAAAAGGTGCACAGGCGTGTGTGTGTATGGGACAGGGAAGAGGGACATGAAGGCCATTGCCTTGTGCTTACCGAGAACTTGCCATGCAGCTGCTCGGGCAGCAGAGGGCTCGGGAGCTCCCTGAAATACATCTTGCACAGGGAGCTCACGCTGTGAATGTCCCGGACGGTGAGCTCCGGAATCTGCTCCGACTCAAAGTCATGGCTGGAGAGAAGGACACAAAAACAGAGGGCTTGGAGAAAGAGGAAAACAACTCCAAAGCAAGACAACATACAGTCCAGAAGCACTCTTACCGCAGCTTCTGGATCTTGGACGCCACGCCGGACAGGCGGTAGATCCCCTGCACCACGCCGTGCTGCTCAATGAACTCAGCGCAGCTCTGCAGGACCTGGGGGACTACAGAACAAGGGCCAGCGCTTAGCTGAGCTCCTGATTCAAGTCCTGCTTCAGCCGCTGCTCCTGTCACATCCCATCCACTAAGCCCAGCCGGGCTACTGCTTGCCTCCTCTGTAGAGGAGAAAAAAGGCTGTCGCAGACGGCGCAGACAGGCAGGAGCCGGGGACAAAACTGGACACGGACGTGTTCTTGGCTTTCAAGAAATGCCAGGACCTGCCAAGCAGCCTGCAGAAAGTAATTCTGGGGAAGCCAGAGACACTGCCACAAGTCCCATCACAGCTCCCATCAGAATGGAGGCGTGAAACCTCATGTCCAGAAGAGCTAGGAAACTGACGCACTACACTCTCTTGGGCCAAAAGGCTTCCTTGGTTTTCAGGCTAGCGTGGGATTGGCTTACACCTTTGGCTTTAAGCAAATACAGGTGT
The DNA here is from genome assembly GCF_016699485.2 of Gallus gallus. Taxonomy (NCBI): domain Eukaryota; kingdom Metazoa; phylum Chordata; class Aves; order Galliformes; family Phasianidae; genus Gallus; species Gallus gallus. Next base: position 81,761,502 of record NC_052572.1, on the reverse strand, counting down.
GCTGCTCTCCTCTGAGCATTAGCCTCAGCTTCCCTTGCAGCCATAACTCCCACCTCACGCTTCTCCACCAGTATCAACCTGCCCCTTGCCAGAGATGATCTCCCTTTCATCTTGTCATGCCCAACAGAGGAAGCTCTCGGGAACGGGCTGTTCCTTACCATCACGGCCAGAGTGGAGAAGATGCTCTCCCAGGTCACAGCCAAACACCCCTCCCTTCTCCTTCTCCAGCTCCATCTCCCGCTGCTTCGGTTCCTTTGGGCGGGCCTTCACGAAGGAACGAAGGAAGCTGAGGAGCTTGCCACGCTTCTTTGGCACTGCACAACAAAAGGAAGAAACCAGTTCATTTCAGGTTGGGCTCAGTGGGACCAGGCCGAGCGGAAACACATTCGACAGAGCACGTAAAAGCGGAAGAACATTGCCAACAAGTACCTACAACAACAGATTTTCCCCGTCCCTGGAGGAGTCCAAGGCCAGGTTGGATGGGGCCCTGGGCAGCCTGGTCTAGTCTGGCATTCGAAGTGGAGGTTGGCAGCCCTGCCTGAGGCACGGGGGTTGGAGCTTGATGATCCTTGAGGTCCCTTCCATCCCAAGCCATTCTACAAGGATCCTATCGTTTGCCCAAGCCCTCATTCTCACTGCCTACAAAACAGCAGCCCTACGCCCCGTGGGATGCAGGAAGGATCATCAACACAGAGGAGAACGTGGGATGGATAAAGGAGGTATTCAACACAGAACACACCCAGAAAAAGACTCCATTTGATTTCCCCGCGCCATCACATGTAACATCCGTACCTGGCTTTGGCGCTGAATTGATGAGGGCCTCAGGAATTTTTCCACTAATGAGCTCCACGCACTCCCCGGGGAAAAATCCAACCTGGAACAAGATCAAGAAGAGAGATGGAATACTGAATGCAGCATATCTCAGGCCTCAACTGTTCAACCAAGACAGAATGGCCTGCAGAAAAGTAACCCTCATTCAACATTTGCAGCCAGAAGACCTACAAAAGCAATACTTGACGGAGCATAAGATGGCTGTTCTCCGTGCTTGTACAAAGGACAGAGATGCTCAACTCCTGACTGCCTATTGAGCACAAGAGGCTCTTGCTTCTAAGTCACATGAGGAGACAGTTTCCCACCCAAGCCCAGAGCCAAAGGGAAAGTCCTCTGACAGCAACACAGAGAAACTGTCTACATCCAGAAGCCACCCTGTGGAGGCCGAGCAGCTCAAAGCTGACGGTCCTGACTTGACTGCAATTGCGCCCAGGAGTCTGAAGCTCGTGCCTACCTGAAAGCCATGCTTGCCTCTCCACCAGGGGCTCTGCTCCTTTGCTGGCATATCAAGAACGCACACCAGGTCTCCCACCTGCAAGAGATTGCAACATCAATCCCAGCTTCAGCACAGCTGGGAGGAAAGCACAGCTGAGATGACGCCATTCTTCTGCACTGCCAAAGAGCGCACAGCTTGAGAGCAATTGCACCGGGGCAGCTCTTCAGGCATTTCCCGTCGGAAAGCTGAACGTGGAGGTACAAGAGCCACTGCCTTACGCACCAGACAGAATACAGTGCAAGCATGCCAAATCAAAACGTCTTTTAGACATGGCTGAACTCCTCCCTGCATCCAACCCAGTGCAAGTCCTATCTGGACCTGCATCTTCTGGGCTTCGCCTCACAAGGCATTCTGAAGGTGTCTGAGAATATTCCTGATGCATTCACATGTTATACTCTTCTGTCCGTGACAACAAGGAATGCCTTCTTTTTCTGCTTACCTCCAAGGAGAGCTCATCCGCTGCCTGGGCAACGTAGCTCTTAACAACATGGCCAGCAGCAGTAGCCGGAATATTAAGAGATGGCTCCTCCTGGACCAGCAACGGCTTCCCCTGGTTCTCAGGCTGAAACAGAGAGCACAGACCATGGTGAGGAGCTGAGGACAAACAAGGAGGATTTCAGGGTGCCATCTCGATGCCACTAGCAAGGAAATGAAGCTTTTAAGGCAGCTCTTCAGAGACACCGAGAGAGCCGGAAGGATGCTCTCTCTCTTGAAAAGCAGGAGAGCACAACTGTGGCTCATTCTGCTGGCTCAAGTCAGGGAACAGAGGCCAAGCAGAGCTTCACACTGTACCTCCGTCAACGCCCGGTCAGGCCCACGGCTGATCTCGCTGCTCGCGATGCCCATCACAGCAGGCGCGACAAGCTGCAACAGAAAAGAATCACATTTCCTGTGTTCACACAGCACTGGATTGAGTGTCTTCTTCAGATCTAATCTCAGTTGCCCACTGGCGGAGGCAGGTGTTCTAGATACAACCACTCTGTGCAGTCTATTCAAACGGGACAGCCATTGCAATACGCAGCATTGGACCAAGTCGCTGTCCCTCTGCTAGCAGATGGGGACTCTGGCACAAAGCAGCAGATGCATTTGCCCGCAGCACGCTGAGAGCACAGTAGCAGGCCAGGGAGAGGTGTCACTGCTGGGGCTGGAGCTGCTCCCCAGCCCCCGGCTCCCAGCAGCAGCCTCACCACCAGCGCCGGCCGCAGCCTTGCCCACGCATTTCGCTGCCTGCATCTCTGCTGTGCTCCCTACAGCTGTCGGCCACACTCACACAGCCAAAGCATGCACGCTTGTGCCCCTGGCTCATGTTGTGCAGCTCTGCACAGAGTGGGACTAGGGCTCTTTGCCTAAGGGATTGCTTTCCTTCACACTAGCTGGTCCCAGCACTACAGGCAGCATCCTGCTGAGGGTTGAGCTGGAGAGGAAGTGGAAAAATCCCACACGTGACCAGAGCTGCATTTCAGCTGGACGAGGCTGTGTTACTACACACGGTGTGACTAAACACGGGCTGCTGAACCATGTGGCAATACAAAACATGGCACGTACCTGGCAAGAGATCAGAACAAGGTAGAAGAAGATCCTCGAACCCGCAGCCGTTCCTTGTCACTTTGCTCTGATCTTCCGCGAGCAAAAGCTGCACCAAGGGAGCAGGCGGAGGGTGGGCAGGGGAGGGAGAAAGAGCAGGTCAGTGAGCTTGCACAATTGAGCAAAGGAAAGAACCAGGGAAGAACCGTGGGACAAATGCCATCTTGATGGATGGCTTTGGAAGTGATGGCCTGGGGGAAAATGGCGTATGACGGTCCAGCCTAAGCAATATGATCCTAGGAGCTCTGCCAGCCAGCACTTCTCAAGCCCTCGCTGCCCACCCGTCTATCCCGCACCGTCTCAGCTTACCTACAAGGCGCTGTGCAAGACGGGATGAAGACAAACAGACTCAGTAGATGCACAAGTGCAACAAGCCACGTACTCACGCCGAGCTCAAGCGCTCCGATGAAGGGACGCAGAACGCACTGCTCCTCCCCTCATTCTAGCCGCTTATGACATCACTAAGGGCCACCCGGCTGCTCCACCATGGACGGACAAGGTGGGGAGGCAAGACCACGTCACAAGACCACAGGATTCCAAAAGGGCACCTCAGCGTTCGAGAAATCAGTGCGTGGTTGGAATCTCAGCCAAATCCTGGAGAAGCTGGCATGGGGTTGTCAGGACCAAAGTGCAGGACCCGGCGCTTGGTCCTGTTGAGCCTCTTGCTGGGCCTATGTCAAATCCACACTAGGGTCCTTCTCGGCATCCACGGGCGGCTTAGAGCAGCCATCTCTTGCACCTGGATGGAAATAAAGGAAGAGAAATACTTAGTACTACTACTAGACTGCTTCGCCAGTTTCTTTCCCGAGTGCATTTTTGCCTTTAGGTTTCCATGACGACCTCATTTCCTCCTCCTTTTCTTTGGGGGGAAGCTGCCCCCAGTGCCTGAGCTTCACAAGACAGCGTGAAACACGACACTAAGAAAACGCTTGCCCTGGGTGCAGGGTGGCTGTGCTTTGCCAGGCATATAAAGGAGGGTGGAAACGCCACGTGGCAGCCCCAAGCCTTGGGGGTCTTGCCAAGTCTGCATTCAGTCACTGTGGCCACAGCTGCTGCCTCACTGCCAGAACGTATCCGAGGATACAGATGGATGCAGGCACTCCTACTGCTTCTGCAAAGCCCTCCTCTGCACAGCCCGTTAGCTGCTGCTCACTGCTGTGCCAACCGGGCTCCCTTGACAGCAGCCCTGGGATAAACACGCCTGTACTCTTCCGTGCAGCAGCGAGCTCCAGGGATGAAGCAGCACAGAGGAAACCAACAGAATCTACTGCTGCTGAATCCACCAGCTCCTTCTGTCCAACCAGGAGTAATACCAAGCACAGAACACAATAAGATGTCGCACACGGACAAAGGGAATCAAAACAGCTCCTTCGAAAGCGCTCGTAGGGTAAACCCAGCCTCAGAGACACAAATGCATCTGGTTCTAGTAAATATTTCGCACATTGTTGATGAAACGCTATTCTGTTGCTTGGAGAGCACGAAGCATGCTGTGTTGACAGGCACAGCAGCGCGATGCCCAAGCTGAGCACGCAAACCTCCCCAGCACCCCTGGCCAATGCTGCCAGGGAAATGCACGACCTGCAGCCCCATGGCTCGCTGCACGGACACTGGGAGGCTGTCTTAGTCTCAGGTGGGAGGGATTTTTCTTCAGTCTCTCTTATGATGCTACAACAGTGAGAACACTCTGATGTTTATAATTTCTGAGAAGCAGACTTGGACAGAGCAAGGCCGTTCTCAGCAAAGCTCTCTAAGAAGGAGCTGGGAGGAAACCAAATGAGGACAGCTGATGTCGAACGGGCCCAAGGGATATTCCATACCATGTGACATCAAGTGGAATGGGTTTTGGATGGGGGGGTAGTTCATCTCAGTCTCTTCTTCTGCTTGGCCATTGCTTGAGAGGTGCTGAGCCAGTGCTTCTACATCACTCATTAGATACATTCAATGATATATAATAGGTGGATAGATAGACAGTCAGATAGATAGATAGATAGATATTCATTACTTCTGTCCTTTCCTCTACCAAAAAAAAAACCCTTGGAAAGAGATTTCTCTCAACACATGAGTTCTACCTTCTTTTTCTTCCCCCACAGTTCTCTCCTCCCCCATCCCACCGGGAAGGGGGGAGTAAGCCAAGGACGCTGTGGTGCTGAGCACCCACCGGCTTCAACACAAGACGGCTGAGTGGCAATGGCAGCAGACGTGAAGTGCACTGTGGTCACTGGAAATGAATGTGTTCTTGACGGTACAACAAGCACACTGTTTCACTTTCCAGAAAACAACCTAATATGCTGTCAATGAAACATGGCGCCTCACTAGTGAACATTTGCAAGTGAATGCCTTCAATGACCGAGGGCATTCGCACACAGGAAACGTCACCCTGCTGACACAATGGCATTGCAAACACAGCAGCAACCCCTGGCACCGATACCTCTGGGATCAACCAAGCACCGGGCACTGGGCTGCTTTGGATGCAGTTTTCAGCACAGAGATCTGAGTCTTCGTGGAAAGCGCCTTGCAGAGACGCATCGTGTCCTGCACCAGGCAGAGCGCTGCGCAACCTCTTCATCTTCCAAACTTTGGGTTTTGGAAGCTGCACATTGTTTCTTGGGAGTTTTGTCCCCCACAACTCAGAGCACTTTCAGCTGCTCCTGGTGATTCACACTTGGCACAGGTGGCAAACCACAACAAAGAAGAGGAAAGAAAGAAGCAA
>NC_052572.1:81710583-81755681 GCF_016699485.2 Gallus gallus | reverse complement strand
ATTCAAACTGACCGAGCATTTGTCAGCTATATTCACTATTCTACCACGGAGAAGTGATACTACGCGTCCTACTTCGGTAAGGATTTCAACTAGGACATCTAGTACAATATGCCCACTGACAACAGGGAGGGAGAAAGCATTACACATGAAAATAAAATATAATCCAAGAATTAACTGCGTGTTTCTACTTAAAGAATGAGATTTCAGTCAGAAAGTAACTGGTAACTTCATACTAACTTGTCAGGTGCTGCATAGAAGTAGATTCCGTTTCCAGCTCATCTTGCCTTCGCTTCAGTACCGACATGACTCGTTGCTGAATAAGTGCATGTACAGTAGATTCGAGCTCAGTTATGTATTAAACAAACACAAACAAAGTGTTTATGTCCTTAAAACAAAGCACAAAATCCTTGCTAATAATAGCACCTGCGTTGGAGCAAAGAAGAACTGCAAGACTTACCCATACCAACATTTACAGAAGCACTGTGTGTGGACAAGATTCATGCTTTGGAAAACCACGGGACGAGGCGGTGCGGGTCAACGTCGATCCGCTCGGAGTCGTCGTTTCCGCGGTCTCTGGCGCCCCCGCGTGGCCGATCGGCGGAACGGCGGCCGCGTACGTTCGGTGCCGCAGGCAGCGGGACGCGCGCCGAAGCGCTGCGCGGACGTCGCCGTCGCTCTGCGCGGCGCATCCGCCGATCTCCGTCACGCTCAGTCCTCCGAGCGGCAGTGCGCGTGCGCCGCGGGGCTGTGTGCGCGGTGCTGCATGCGCAGCGCGGTGCCGAGCCCGGCGGGTCCTGGGATGCTGCGGTGCCGGGGCCGCTTCACGCCCGTACCGCGACCGCCGATCTCCGAGCCGCTCGGGTTCCGCTGCTGCTGAGAGCGCTTTGAAACGGCCGGGGGACGGCGCGGGGCTGGGGGGGGAAGGGGACGTCTGCTGGTCCGCCGCGGCGGAGAGCAATTTGGATGGCGCCGGGCGCTCGGGGGCAGCTGTGAGCCGAACCGGTCCGCTCCCGGGATGGGCTCGGGCATCGAACGGCGGGAAGAGATGAGGGGCAGCCTGGTTTAGAAGGAGGAGATCCGGCGGTCTGAGAACCGGCAGCTCGCCCGCACGCGTAGCGCTTAGGAGCAACAGTTGCTGGTTTGGAGTCGTCGGGCGCATGCTGGCTGTGACCTGGAGGACTAATCACAATAGAGAGCGGCGGATGAGCTGCACAGAGCGGTTACGAAGCCACTTCCGCATTCCTACGCGCACGCGTTGTGCGGCCTGCAGGACTGAGCAGCGGACAGCGGCAGTTCCGCGCATTGGCCACGAGGTGGCGGCAGAGACCGCGGAAAGAACTTGGACGGGATCGATGCGGCCCGCGGCGCAATCGCTGGCGGTCAATGCTCTGTCGCGATGACGGGGGAAGAACACGGAATGAGAAGTGGGGGGCGGTGGGGGTGAAGACGAAGAAAACAGAGGGAAACTCCTCCAAACTCAGGAAAGCCGTGCTAAGAGCTTTACAAAAAGAAAATAATAATAATAATAATAAAAAGTTTTAAAAAATTACTTTTTGCCAGCATCTGTTCCACTGTTTTGAAATATTCACATACCCAAATGTAACTGCCCAGTACATTTAACGACAACAAAATTAAAGCACGTTGGCAGAAAGCAGAGCGCCATATTGGTGTTCACTCAGCCTCTGTCTTCTTCGTGCTTTCATGTATTTCACAGCTACCTAATGTAAATCACAGCTACCTCTGGAAGACAGCCCGAGAGCTGTGCAGGTCCATCAGGCTCAGCTGCAGCTTTTCATCTGCCCTTCTCTGGCCCTCCTGCAGCTGGAGAGAGAGCACAGGAGGGCACGTGGGATGCAGACCCTCCCCAGTCAGCCGCAGCAGTCGCTCCTGCCAGCACTCCCTTTCCCCCACGTCTTTCCCATTGGACAGTCTGGAGCCCTGTGTGGCAGAGGAGGAGAGAGCTGCAGGCAGAAGGAAAACGGGCTGCTGGGATTCCTCCATCCCACTGCCAGGTGTCTTCTCTGGCATTTTGGGGGTGGGAAGGGAGTTGTGGGAGCACCCGTGGGGCTCCGGGCAGGAGGGAAGGAAGCAAAGATGCAGCTGCAGGCAGCGGGCTCTGGGCTGGAGCAGTGCAGCCAGGCACAAACAGTGACAACGTACACACACAGATAAACACCCAGCACAGAATCGGGCACTCTACGGTCCTCCCAGAGCTTGTTACTGCTTTTTAGGCTGCTCTACAGGTATTCTGTCCTATCCCCTTCATTCCCGTGTCTTGCCCCCTTCCTTCACCCCGTGCCTTCCCCATTCCTTTTCCAGGCTTTCCCTTTCCTTTCCCCGCTTCCTTCCCCACGCCTTCCCCCTGCAACAGCCCCATGTTCTGCTGCTGTTCTCAGCTGACAATCCTTACACCACACTTTTCAAACACAACGGATCAGACTGCATAGTGGCACTGATTTTAAAACAACAACAACAAATACATACAGTATTATGTGTGGATAACAAACTCCTACCTGCTTGAAGACCAATAGCAGCTCCTCATCCTGCAGTAACTCCTGCACACAGCCAGGTCTCCCGTGCAGGGATTTGGCATCTGCAGTGGCTTCGCAACATTGGATTTGAGTCTTTGACTTCCACCTCAATCTGCTCGACAGCAAACTGCCAGAAAGGAGGAAGAAGGAACGTGCCAGCAGTGGATGCGATCGGCAGAGCCAGCAGGGCATCCCCTGCTTCAAAGGGCACTCTGCCTTTCATCCCCACCGTGGGGCAGCCACTCTCCTGCTTTGCCTCTCCCCAGGGCCTGCAGGGTTTGTTCCATTGCATGCTGTACCCGCATGGCCAGCACGTGCTACGGAGCCCAAGTGGAACACCTGCTGCAGAACAAGTCTTTGCAAGAACAAGACCTACAACCCAGATGAGCTCCCTCTACGAAACAAAACACTTGTGGCTACAGCCACAACTACAAGCTGTCTCAAAACTGGGGTTCTGGGGAATTATGGGACATGCAGCTTTCCAATCCTCAGCAGCATATGGACAAGCAAGCAGAAGGAAATAAAGGATGGCAGAGCACCATCAACACAGACAGTGCATGTCCATGCAGACTCGCAAACCCACAGCTTCCTGGGTTGTTTCTGCTTTTGTAGCATTTGCATGATGCAGATGAGGAAAACGCTCTGCTGTTTGAGTCTTCTTCTGCAAGAGCCACCTACAGGTAAATGGCAGCTAACCTGCAGACCGAACAGTACTGCATGGTGTCGGTCAGGGGGAGCTCCTCCTGCCACAGCTGGATGGTGATGCTGACAGGGCTGGAGATGCTCTGCAGGGCCAGCTCGTAGCTGGGAGCCAGGAATGGACACGGCGGGAGAGAGGAGAGAGCTGGTGGGGAGCAGCCGAGGCATCCAGGAGCATCCAAAAGCCCTCACTCAAAAGCATCACAAATCCACAGCCAGCAAGCTGGCCATGATCATGAGCAGCATCCCGGATGCTGGAGATTCTTTGCTACCATACACTACGGGAGCACAGCTCTCGCTGCAGGCATCCCACAGCCAGACAAAATGGGAACAAACCCGCAGCCCTGCTGCACGCACAGCCCACAGCCATAGCCTTGCAACATGAGCTGCCTTGCTGTTGCTTGCATCCATCCCAATCCCTGGGAATGAAGACTCAGAAGGCAGTCAAGGCGTTGATCCAGCACCAGCGTGCTTTTATTCCCTAAGAGCCTGGAGGGCCTTTTGGTGAGAGGTCCGGTGTACAGATGGGACTCATCCTTTCATGTTCAGGAGAGAGGGGCTCAGAGCTCGTGCTGCTGCCCGGTGCGTGGGACTGGAGCTCTGATTCTACGTCCCCCTCCACCAGGCTCGGCTCCTCCTGGCTGACGCTGACCTGCTCCTGCATGGAGCTGCTGCTGTCGGGGCACTCGGGCTGTGCTTGGGCTGGGCTGCACTGCAGTGGTGCCCCGTCACAGTCCAGCTCGGTGACCGCTGTTTCTGGCAGGCTCAGGTCAGCATCTTCTGCACAGCCGGGAGAGATGAGGGCTTCCACCTGGATCAACACCTTCATTCCCTCGCTGATGTTGTATGGAAGGCTTTCATCAGAGCTGCAGCGATTCATGCTTCCTAGCAGCTCTGCATTGATACCAGCACACAGTGAACCATTGCTATACGCTCTGGCTCTTCTGCGTGGACGAGGGCTCGATTCACCTAGGAAGGAGTAGATACACAGGCAAACAGTTAGTGGCAAACTTGCACAAGCTGAATGATGAGAGTGGTTCTTGAGATTTGTTATGCAGTGGCAGCAGGACAAAGCCAATAGGACAATAGCAACAGTAGGAGCACTGTCTCGAAAGGAACTGTTGCGCTTTTGTTGTTTGTCTTTCTCTTTTGTGTGGACTCCAAGCATGAATTCCATGGCGCTGACAAGCAGGGTTTTGACAGCTGGATGTGCACCCTTACCTGCCAGGACCACCACCTCTGTTTCCGAGGGCTCCCTGGCATCGCGCTGCAGTTGGCGTTTGCCCACAGAGGATGGTTTTCTGGGCCTGAAACAGGAACACCAACTGCATGCTGGGGATTCCTTCACCCTGCTGGGTGGACTTGGTCTGGAGGGAGAAAAGAGGGAGCGGTGTGAGTCGTGCATGGTGCAGGGTGAGGGAAGAGCTGCCCTGAGCTCTTGCCAACACACTTGCTTGTTCCTAGCACTGCCTGGTTCCTGCTGAAACACAACTTAGAAGCTCGCTCTGATTCACACGGTTGAGGTTCCATTTCTAGAGCTCAGCCCTGGAGTCTTGCTGGCTACATTCCCCTCAGCCATGTCAACCCAGATGCAGAGCATGCGAGCAGAGGCTGCACAGCTGTCCAGGACAGCATCGAAGGGAGGGCTTCGATTGAGCTGGAGGTGTAACTGCTTGCTGAGGAACCGTGCAGCCAGAGAGGGAGTTCAAAAGCATCTCTGACTCTGACATTAGTAGAAGGCCCCCTCTGGTGGCTAAACCGAGCCCGTCGGGCAACTGCTTGTTAGTTGAACTACAGAGTCCAAAGGGAGGGGACATTCAGTACACCACCACACGCACCATTGGCGTCACGTAGCTTCTGCAAGTTTTGGCACTAGCAATCGTGGGGAAAAACCCACAAAAGCCCACCCAACCAAGTCTGATAGGAAGCTGCTGGAAAAGAAAGTCCTCTTTACCTTTCAGATGGAAAGTCAATGATTGCGTGGAATTTCCCCCGCGCAGCTGCGGGGCCTTCTTCCACTTCCATGTCCTGGATGTGTGTCAGTGCGGCAGAGCTGCTGTGGCCTCCCCTCTGTGCCTGTGCCACCTCCAGGGTGAGCAGCTTGGTGGCAGGAGAAGACACCTGCACAGACTTGGGCCCTGATGGAGAACTGCGCCCTGGAAGGGAAGACCACAGCTAAGAGGGCGGATCAGAAAGCAGCGGCACAGCCATCACAGTTCTGGGGGAGCTGCCGCACATCGATAGCCCCTCGATAGCAAAAGCATAGCTCAACAATCCTGGAGAAGGCCTGCATTTGATCAAGGTGTCTCATCAAGACAAAGCTCATGCAGGAAGACGCTCACCTGCTCCATCTCCGATGCCTGACGTGGAGCTGGAGCAGAAGAGGACATCGGTGTGGTTAATCAGGAATTCCACCACATCCGACTGCCTCTGCAGTTCCACGCAGGCAGCTCTTCCGCTGGCGCAGGCAGCCTCGTTCTGCTGGGATCTGTAGAAAAGGCAGATTGGAGAAGTCATTGACCCAAGATCGTTTCCCCACGTCTGCATTTGGGCAGCCAAAGGCTGTCCAGTTGGGCTCTGGAGACTTCCGCAGTGGGCAAGCACTGATGCCACTGAAGACATTCTCCCGGGTGATCAAGGACACACCAGCCCCATCTGACAAAACCAAGAGAGCACAAATTGTCCTCCTCTCCAAACTGTGCCCGTGGGGAGAACATAACTAAGCCTTGTGCTGAGACGGAAAAAGAAGTTTACCTGAAGAGGTTGGGAGCCCACAAAATCGCTAAGTTCTTAGCGGGCATGTTTGTGACGGAGCAGCTCCCAGCGAGACAAGCCAAGTGTCTCATCAGGTACTCCAGCGTCCTGGAAAGCAAGAGCCAAACCTTCAGCACCACTGAGCACGCCGGGCTCACATTCACCAAACAAACCTCACTGTTCTTGCTACTAGCAAGTAGATCAAGCTTTCCCAAGTGCCACACTGCAGCACCAAGCCCCAGCACAGCACAGCTGCAGCCATCAGCTGCACCAGCCGTGCCCCCGTGCCCAGGAGCTGACCCAATCCATTCACCCCACGCAGCCATCCACCACTTCAACACACACAGGCATCACGTTGCCAGCGTGACACAAAGCCTGCCATCGCATCATCGCCCTCTGAAGTGCAGCAGGGCTGAGCTCCCCACACCGAGGGCAGCAGTTTTCTGACCTGTAGTGAGGTGCAGGCAGCTGCTGGATGACCTCCTGCACTCGGAGCAACCGCTCCTCATCGGTACCGGCACAAACAGCGTCCTGGAAGAAAGCAGAAAGGGACTGAGACACACATCATGCGAGTCAAGCGTATGGGGCTAACAGAAAAAGGGCCTCAGAGCTGCAGAGGGCACTGCTGCTCCCATCTCCCACATTTCCAGTGGCAGGATGCAGACACCAGGTGTTACGGTGCACGCGGTGTGCAGGAAGCAGGAGCTGCTTGTTGTACACAGACACCCACTGGATGTCCATCAAAACCCCAACTTCAACAGAAAAAAGACCAAAAAAAGGTGCGCAGGCGTGTGTGTGTATGGGACAGGCCACGAAGAGGGACATGAAGGCCATTGCCTTGTGCTTACCGAGAACTTGCCATGCAGCTGCTCGCTCAGCAGAGGGCTCGGGAGCTCCCTGAAGTACATCTTGCACAGGGAGCTCACGCTGTGAATGTCCCGGACGGTGAGCTCCGGAATCTGCTCCGACTCAAAGTCATGGCTGGAGAGAAGGACACAAAAACAGAGGGCTTGGAGAAAGAGGAAAACAACGCCAAAGCAAGACAACATACAGTCCAGAAGCACTCTTACCGCAGCTTCTGGATCTTGGACGCCACGCCGGACAGGCGGTAGATCCCCTGCACCACGCCGTGCTGCTCGATGAACTCAGCGCAGCTCTGCACGACCTGGGGGACTACAGAACAAGGGCCAGCGCTTAGCTGAGCTCCTGATTCAAGTCCTGCTTCAGCCGCTGCCCCTGTCACATCCCATCCACTAAGCCCAGCCAGGCTACTGCTTGCCTCCTCCTAACAGGAGAAAGAAGGCTGTCGCAGACATCGCAGGCAGGCAGGAGCCGGGGAGGAAACTGGACACGGACGTGTTCTTGGCTTTCAAGAAATGCCAGGACCTGCCAAGCAGCCTGCAGAAAGTAATTCTGGGGAAGCCAGAGACACTGCCACAAGTCCCATCACAGCTCCCACCGCAATGGAGGCGTGAGACCTCATGTCCAGAAGAGCTAGGAAACTGACGCAGGACACTCTCTTGGGCCAAAAGGCTTCCTTTGTTTTCAGGCTAGCGTGGGATTGGCTTACACCTTTGGCTTTAAGCAAATACAAGTGTGCCGGCCTCCTATGAGCATTAGCCTCAGCTTCACTTGCAGCCATCAACTTTCATTTCACGTTTCTCCACCGCTCCACCGCTGTCCCTTGCTAGACACGATCTCCCTTTCTTTCATCTTGTCATGCCCAACAGAGGGAGGAAGCTCTCAGGAACGGGCTGTTCCTTACCATCACGGCCAGAGTGGAGAAGATGCTCTCCCAGGTCACAGCCAAACACCCCTTCCTTCTCCTTCTCCTTCTCCATCTCCCGCTGCTTCGGTTCCTCCCGGCGGGCCTTCACGAAGGAACGAAGGAAGCTGAGGAGCTTGCCACGCTTCTTTGGCACTGCACAACAAAAGGAAGAAACCAGTTCATTTCAGGTTGGGCTCAGTGGGACCAGGCTGAGCGGAAACACATGCTACAGAGCACGTCAAAGCGGCAAGAACATTGCCAACACTGCATTCTACAAGGATTCGAGCATTTGCCCAAGCCCTCATTCTCACTGCCTACAAAACAGCAGCCCTACGCCCCATGGGATGCAGGAAGGATCATCAATACAGAGGAGAACGTGGGATGGATAAAGGAGGTATTCAACACAGAACACACCCAGAAAAAGACTCCATTTGACTTCCCCGTGCCATCACATGTAACATCCGTACCTGGCTTTGGCGCTGAATTGATGAGGGCCTCAGGAAGTTTTCCACTAATGAGCTCCACGCACTCACCGGGGAAGAACCCAACCTGGAACAGGAACAAAAAGATGGATGGAATACTGAATGCAGCGTTTCTCAGGCCTCAACTGTTAAACCAAGAAAGAATGGCCTGCAGAAAAGTAACCCTCATTCAACATTTGCAGCCAGAAGACCTACAAAAGCAATACTTGGTTCCGCACAAGAAGGCTCTGTCCTCCGTGCCTGTACTAAGGACAGAGATGGTCAACTCCTGACTGCGTATTGAGCACGAGAGGCTCTTGCTTCTAAGTCAAATGAGGAGACAGTTTCCCACCCAAGCCCAGAGCCAAAGGGAAAGTCCTCTGACAGTGACACAGGGAAACTGTTGATGTCCAGAAGCCACCCTGTGCGGGCAGAGCAGCTCGAAGCTGACGTTCCTGACTTGACTGCAATTGCGCCCACAAGACTGAAGCTCGTGCCTACCTGAAAGCCACGCTTGCCTCTCCACCAGGGGCTCTGCTCCTTTGCTGGCATAGCAGTAATGCACACCAGGTCTCCCACCTGCAAGACATTGCAACATCAATCCCAGCGTCAGCACAGCTGGGAGGAAAGCACAGCTGAAATGGCACCCTTCTTCTGCACTGCCAAAGAGCGCACAGCTTGAGAGCAATTGCACCGGGGCAGCTCTTCAGGCATTTCCCGTGGGAAAGCTGAACGTGGAGGTACAAGAGTCACTGCCTTACACACCAGACAGAATACAGTGCAAGAATGCCATATGAAACCATCTTTTAGACATGGCTGAACTCCTCCCTGCATCCAACCCAGTGCAAGTCCTATCTGGACCTGCATCTTCTGGGCTTCGCCTCACAAGGCATTCTGAAGGTGTCTGAGAATATTCCTGATGCATTCACATGGTATACTCTTCTGGCCGTGACAACAAGGAACGCCTTCTTTATCTGCTTACCTCCAAGGAGAGCTCATCCGCTGCCTGGGCAATGTATCTCTTAATAACATGGCCAGCAGCAATAGCTGGAATATTAAGAGATAACTCCTCACGGACCAGCAAGGGCTTCCCCTGGTTCTCAGGCTGAAACAGAGAGCACAGGCCATGGTGAGGAGCTGAGGACAAACAAGGAGGATTTCAGGGTGCCATCTCGATGCCACTAGCAAGGCAATGAAGCTTTTAAGGCAGCTCTTCAGGGACACCGAGAAAGCCAGAAGGATGCTCTCTCTCTTGAAAAGCAGGAGAGCACACCGGTGGCTCATTCTGCTGGCTCAAGGCAGGGAACAGAGACCAAGCAGAGCTTCACACTGTACCTCCGTCAACGCCCGGTCAGGCCCACGGCTGATCTCGCTGCTCGCGATGCCCATCACAGCAGGCGCGACAAGCTGCAACAGAAAAGAAACACATTTCCTGTGCTCACACAGCACTGGATCAAGAGACTTCTTCAGAACTACTTCTAGAAACAACCACTGTGCAGTCTATTCAAACAGGACAGCCGTTGCAATACGCAGCATTGGACCACGTCGCTGTCCCTCTGCTAGCAGATGGGGACTCTGGCACAAAGCAGCAGATGCATTTGCCCGCAGCACGCTGAGAGCGCAGTAGCAGGCCAGGGAGAGGTGTCGCTGCTGGGGCTGGAGCTGCTCCCCAGCCCTCGGCTCCCAGCAGCAGCCTCACCACCAGCGCCGGCTGCAGCCTTGCCCACGCATTTCCTCTGCCTGCATCTCTGCTGTGCTCCCTACAGCTGTCGGCCACACTCACACAGCCAAAGCATGCACGCTTGTGCCCCTGGCTCACGTTCTGCAGCTCTGCACAGAGTGGGGCTAGGGCTCTTTGCCTAAGGGATTGTCTTCCTTCACACTACCTGCTCCCAGCACTACAGGCAGCATCCTGCTGAGGGTTGAGCTGGAGAGGAAGTGACCAGAGCTGCATTTCAGCTGGACGAGGCTGTGTTACTACACACGGTGTGTCTAAACACGGGCTGCTGAACCATGTGACAATACAAAACATGGCACGTACCTGGCAAGAGATCAGAACAAGGGAGACAATCCTCGAACCCGCAGCCGTTCGTTGTCACTTTGCTCTGATCTTCCGCGAGCAAAAGCTGCTCCAAGGGAGCAGGCGGAGGGTGGGGAGGGGACAGAGAAACAGCAGGTCAGTGAGCTTGCACAATTGAGCAAAGGGAAGAACCAGGGAAGAACCGTGGGACAAATGCCACCTTGATGGATGGCTTTGGAAGTGATGGCCTGGGGGAAAACGGTTTCTGACAGTCCAGGCTAAGCAATATGATCCTAGGAGCTCCGCCAGCCAGCACTTCTCAAGCCCTCGCTGCCCACCCGTCTATCCCACACCGTCTCAGCTTACCTACAAGGCGCTGCGCAAGATGGGATGAAGACAAAGGGACTCAATCAGTGCACAAGTGCAACAAGCCACGTACTCACGCCGAGCTCAAGCGCTCCAATGAAGGGATGCAGCACGCGCTGCTCCTCCCCTCATTCTAGCCGCTTATGACATCACTAAGGGCCACCCGGCTGCTCCACCATGGACGGACAAGGTGGGGAGGCAAGACCACGTCGCAAGACCACAGGATTCCAAAAGGGCACCCCAGCGTTCGAGAAATCAGTGCGTGGTTGGAACTCTATCTCAGCCAAATCCTGGAGAAGCTGGCATGGGGTTGTCGGGACCAAAGTGCAGGACACGGCGCTTGGTCCTCTTGAGCCTCTTTCTGGGCCTATGGCAAATCCACACTAGGGTCCTTCTTTGCATCCACGGGCGGCTTAGAGCAGCCATCTCTTGCACCTGGATGGAAATACAGGAAGAGAAACACAGCACTACTACCAGACTGCTTTGCCAATTTCTTTCCCGAGTGCATTTTTGCCTTTTGGCTTCCATGACGACCTCATTTCCTCCTCCTTTTCTTTGGGGGGAAGCTGCCCCCAGTGCCTGAGCTTCACAAGACAGCGTGAAACATGACACTAAGACAAACGCTTGTCCTGGGTGCAGGGTGGCTGTGCTTTGCCAGGCATATAAAGGAGGGTAGGGCTAGGAAACGCCACGTGGCAGCCCCAAGCCTTGGGGGTCTTGCCAAGTCTGCATTCAGTCACTGTGGCCACAGCTGCTGCCTCACTGCCAGAACGTATCCGAGGATACAGATGGACACAGGCACTCCTGCTCCTTCTGCAAAGCCCTCCTCTGCACAGCCCGTTAGCTGCTTCTCACTGCTATGCCAACCGGGCTCGCCTTTACAGCAGCCCTGGGATAAACACGCCTGTACTCTTCCGTGCAGCAGCGAGCTCCAGGGATGAAGCAGCAGACAGGAAACCAACAAAATCTACTGCTGCTGAATCCACCAGCTCCTTCTGTCCACCAAGAGTAATACCAAAGCACAGAACACAAGTGGGATAAGCGCGTCTCGCACACGGGCAAAGGAATCAAAACAGCTCCTTCGAGAAGAGCTCGTAGGCTAAACCCAGCCTCAGAGACACAAATGCATCTGGTTCTAGTAAATATTACGGCACATTGTTGATGAAACGCTGTTCTGTTGCTTGGAGAGCACGAAGCATGCTGTGTTGACAGGCACAGCAGCGCGATGCCCAAGCTGAGCACGCAAACCTCCCCAGCACCCCTGGCCAATGCTGCCAGGGAAATGCACGACCTGCAGCCCCACACGGCTCGCTGCACGGACACTGGGGGGCTGTCTTAGTCTCAGGTGGGATCCATTTTTCTTCAGTGTCTGCTATGATGCTATGACAGTGAGAACACTCTCGTGTTTATAGTTTCTGAGAAGCAGACCTGGACAGAGCCAAGGCCGTTCTCAGCAAAGCTCTCAAGAAGGAGCTGGCAGGAAACCAAATGAGGACAGCTGATGTCAACGGGCCAAAGGGATATTCCATACCATATGACATCAGGTGGAAGGGGTTATGGACGGGGTGGGAGCTCACCTCACTCTCTTCCTCTGCTTGCCCATTGCTTGGGAGGTGCTGAGCCACTGCTTCTACATTACATGTTATATGCATTCATATATATACATTCATATACATGTATATATTTATATACACATCCATTACTTCTGTCCTTTTCTCTACCTTTGGAAAGAGATTTCTCTCAACACATGACTTCCACCTTCTTTTTTTTTCCCCCATAATTCTCTCCCCCATCCCACCGGAAAGGGGGCAGTAAGGAAAGGACTGTGTGGTGCTGAGCCACCCACCGGCTTAAACCACAACAGGGCCGTGGGGCAATGGCAGCAGACATGACGTGCACTGTGGTCAGCAGGAAATGAAAACCATCTGGGGGTACGCAAGCCCACCGTTTCATTTTCCAGAAAACAACCTATGGTGTCAATGAAACATGCCCCTCACTAGGAACATCTGCAAGGATGCTTTGAATGACAGAGGGCATCGCATGCCATGAACGTCACCCTGCCGACACAATGGCATGGCAAACGCAGCAGCAACTCCTGGCACCGATACCTCCGGGTACAACAAGCACGGGGCATTGGGTTGCTTTGGATGCAGTTTGAGTGCAGATCTGAGGTCTTCATGGAAAGCGCCTTGCAGAGCGCATCATGTCCTGCACCAGGCAGCGCATCCCTCATCTCTCCAAACTTTGGGGCTTTGAAGCTACACGTTGTTTCTTGGGAGTTTGTCCCCCACAACTCCAGAGCACTTCCAGCTCTTCCCTGGCAATTCACGGCTTGCACAGTGCCAAACGCAACCAAGAAAAAAAGGCAAGAAAGAAGCAAAGGCCATGGCTATGCACACAAGCGGACAGGAAGGGTTCAGCTCCACAGTGAAACCTGCACAAGTCAACTCAACAGATTCCAAGGAATTCATTGACATCTGACACAATTTGCAACGCCAGAAGCACTGCCACTCAAACAGCACCGTATTGGGAAAGCAGCACGTCCAAATCAGCCCCCTTGCCCTGCTCTACCCACTCAGCCCAACACAGAAATCAAACACACAAACTCTCTTGCTTTGGCTCACGGCAGCCATCAAGCTCATGCTTTAGTGACACAGAGAACTCCATCTCCAGCTACTCCGTGTCTCGCTCACCACAAGCTCGGCTGGGAGCTGTCGCTCAGCCTGACACCACAGCTGGAAAAGAAACGTACATAAGCAGATGCTCTCATCCACACATGCAAATCTGGGGGCGAGGAATAAAAGGCTCACTGGGCCACGGGCAAAGCAGGGAGCAGATGATAGGCAGGAAACAGGAAGGAGTTCAAGACCAGCTCTCCTACACCAAAGACAGGGAGAGCTGAGTCAGCACCACGGGAGGACTTACGACACAGCTTGAGAGCTTACAGAGACCTGAGATTTCCAAAGGAGGCCGCCAGGGTAACTCTCACCAGTCTTTTGCAGGGCTCTCACGGATGCTTGCGATGCTGACTTCCACTGCCTATGGCATTGGTAGAAAGCCCAGGTGACAAATGCTCAATTGGTCTGGGTAACGCTTCTATGCTTCCACGGTTAGGACTGAAACAAAAGGAAAAAAAAAAGCATGCAGCCCTATGACATTTGCCTCTCTACTGCTGCTGTCAGCGTGACATCTAAGATGAGCATTATGTGTCCCTGCACCCGACTGAAGATTCATCCAAGTCTGTCTTCCACACAGCTCCATCCCAGTGCCAAAAAGAAACCCGTACAGTGATGTTTAGAAGATTCTTTGTGCAGGTACAAGTGCAGGGTGCATGTGCATTCTCTACAGCAAGAAATAGCCATTTCTCAAGCAGTTGTATGAAAGGTCAATGGAAAGGAAATAGATGATGAATGCCTTTCATTGAAGATGTCCTTGCTAAGCCTCTCCCCATCAAAAAGGAAGCCTGCTGGGCATTGTTAGCAGCAGTTCCCAGAACGTCTTGCACCACAAAATGCAGCACGCTCCTTTTTTTCACAGGCCCCTCGTTTTTCTCATCAGCCTCAGATTCACTCCACTTCAAATACACGCATCAGAACAGCCCTTCCGTTCTGCTGAGGTAGGAACCCACTGCTGGGATGTCCCCCACTCCCGTTCCCCGCTATGTCCAGCACCGGCGGGGAAAGGAAGAGCAACTGCCATCACCTACCCAGACTTCTTGCACGGCCTTCCAGACGCTCTCACATCACAGGGAGAAGCAGCACAGCTCTCGTGGCACAAAGCTCGGAGAAGGCTGCAGAAATCAAGGTTGCCACGAAGGTGCTGCTTTCAAACAATGTGACTTAGCAAAGCACTCACCCAACAGATGCCTTTCGACAATCATAGCATCAGTAACATTGGAAAAGCCCTTCATGATCATCCAGTCCAACCACCCACCTACCACCACCATTTCCTTCCCACTAAGCCACGTCCCTCACTACAGCATCCAATGTCCCTTGAACACCTGCAGGGACAGGAACTCTATCACCTCCCTGGGCAGCCCATTCCAGCGGCTGACCACTCACTGGGAGAAGGTCTTCACAACTAACCTCACAGCTTCCTTGCTCTTCTCTGGACACACTTCAGGCTTTCAGGTTCCCCTTCTAGTGAGGGGCGTGAAGGCACTAGGAAGCTGTGCCAGAAATGAGAAAAGATTCATTATTTCCCTGAGACCAGTTCGAGCTCTATCCACTTGGCAACACTGCCTCCCTGTACATTCATAAAAATATATGTATTTATACCTACAGAAATCTGTATAAACTGGGTGGAGAGAGTATCAAATACAAATTGGAGGATCTTTCCAGCATAACATGGATCTTCATGCCTTTTTTGTTGTTGGTTTTGATGTTTCCCCTAAGAGTGTGTTATGGAAATGGATAGGGTTACTCATAGAATTAAGCACAGTTTGCTTTCATCACGGTGAAGGCACAGGGCACATATATATATCATACGTCATATAACACAGTTTTGCAACACAGCATCAAGCATCTCAGAAGTGAAATCCTTCCCTGTGTCCATATTAAGCTTTTAACAACAGTTGTGCAGTATTTCCAAAATGACGAGCCTTTTAGTTTTTTCCACACTTGGCATCATTTAATCACCCAGTTTACAAAACAGATATAAATCCTGGGGGCCTTTGCTTCATAACGGGACAGGTTTGGAGTGGTTGTGTTGCTAATTCAGAATGGTGTAAAGTTTCCCAACTTGTGAAAATGTATAAAACTCATATTTGGAGACTACGGAAGGAGTCACAACAAACCTGAAGCCTTTCTCCTCACGACTGCACCAAATAATCGATGTTGAAACCTCTCTCATCTGATATTCTCTTTTCAGTAAGGATATGTTTCATTAGAGGATATGGTACGGCCTGGTGCTTTATTTCCGACCAGCACATCCGATTGGACTTAGTTGGTACCTTGTGTATGGGGAGCTATCGAATTTATCACCATAGTAGAACTACAGACATTTGGAGTCATCTTCACACTTCATATTTGTACTCCACCACAAGTAACAGAAGGATTTCAAGGATCAGAGTCCCTCAGTTATGAATTGGACTCCTGCTTTTCTCGCACTTCTTCCTTCTTGCCTCCGAAACCCACCTGCATTGCTTTAAGTGGCACAGTGTTTAAAGTGGCGGTGCTGCCTCTGAGAGGAGAGTGACGATGTGATACGTTGCACACTGGGGGTATTGGTCAACAGTTGGCTGCACGTACCCAGCAGTGTGCCCAGGTGGCCAAGAATGCCAGCAGCATCCTGGCCTGTGTCAGAAATAGTGCAGTCAGAAGGACTGGTGAAGCAATCTGCCGGCTGTTCTCAGCACTGGTGGAACTGCACGTCCAGTACTGTGCTCAGTTTTGGGCCCCTCACTACAAGAAAGGCACTGGGGCTCTGGATCACGTCCAGAGAAGGGCAACAGAGTGGTGAGGGATCTGGGGCACAATATTATGGGAGTGTCTGAAGGAGCAGGGAGTGTTCAGTCTGGAGGAGATTCAAAGGAAACCTCATTTCTCTGCACCACTACCTGAAAGGAGGTTGTGTCTGGGTGGGAGTCAGCTTCTCCTCCCAAGGAGCAGCAGGAGGACAAGAGGTGATGGCCTTCAGTTGTGCCAGGGGAGGTTCAGGTTGGATACTAGGAAAAATGTCCTCTCGAAATGCCCAGGCAGGTGGTGGAACTGTTGTCCCTGGAGGTGTTCAAGCCATTCCCTGGCTCTGAGGCCAAGTCTCCATGCTGTCTGAAACACAGTGACCCCATGCAAATAATCTGTTGGTAGTGGCCCTCTGGCCAGTACTGTGTCAGGAAGCGTGCCTTCAACTTAGCTGCCAGACAGTTGAACTCCAGAGCATAAGGAGATTTCTATGGCACGGTATAATTCATCGGAGCAGAAAAGAGTTTTAAGAGTCCCCTTAAGCTTTGCCAACACAAGATAACCACTTGAATGTGGTGTCTCCTGTAGGCTCTCCTCAGCTGTTTGTAAAAAACAGTAGGAAAAAAATTACTATATTTTACTATCAAGTGATGAAAAAAGTGTTTTTTTCATCTGTGTCTCATTTAGACCATGAAGAAGTTCCTGTAAACAAGGCAGGAGTTTAATTTTTTAGTGGGAACGTAGGCAATAATTTA
The DNA here is from genome assembly GCF_016699485.2 of Gallus gallus. Taxonomy (NCBI): domain Eukaryota; kingdom Metazoa; phylum Chordata; class Aves; order Galliformes; family Phasianidae; genus Gallus; species Gallus gallus. The sequence continues at coordinate 81,738,925 of NC_052572.1, read as the reverse complement.
GTTAACTTTCTGACTGATACCGGGATTATATCAGGATGGTGAGCAGTCACCTGGGGTTTCTGCAGGGCTCCATTTCAGAGCCAGATGGAGGACTCCATCACGGGAGGGTCAGGGTGGAAAAGCTTCTGCACCAGAGGTTGACCATGCACAAAATATGCCAGAGTTCAAGGAGCCTTTGGACACCACTCTCAGACATAGTGTGGCTGGTTTGATGTGGAGGCAGGGGTTGGTTTTATGTGGAGGCAGGGGTTGAACTCCTATGATCCTTGTGAGTCTCTTCCAAGTGGCCATTCTACAATGGCCTGGAAGGCTGTGAAACAGCTTTTGGTTGTGTTAGTTATCAAGGTGATACAAGCATGTAAAATCTGGTATCTTAATGCTACTCCTGTAGCGAAAGAACATTTATAGCCAAAGTACCTGCCTTCCTCAGTAGGTAACTTAGGAGACGTGCAAGGAGTAACGGCCTGCAGATGCCTCTGTATTACACTGTGCAGACAGAACAGCCAGCACTATGGAAACCTAATGCTACTGATGTGGGGGTGGAAGGAGCAGTTAGCAAGATCTGCATCTCAGGAGGTCTGGCAGGCTGGTAAAAGAATGCTATCCGACTTAGCTTACAGGGAAAAGGAAAAACTGCTGCTGTCCTATTCTTCTTTCCTTAGTAAGTAACAGAGTTAGAAGCGTAGAAGAGAGTTAACAGCATATCAACTTAAGGACGGTGTAATAAATCAGTGTTATTTAGGTATATGAACAAACGTAACAGCCACACAGACCCAAAATCCCTTTTCTCCCACTGGTGTCCAGTGGTCCCTTAGTTTGCTGACAGATCGGGCTGCTCTCTTCTCTTAAAGCAGCACTTGTCTCACTGCTTTGCTTCACAGTCAGAATTCTGACCTTCTGACCTTTTAATACCTTTTTTCTTTTTTAAATCTTTCCTTCTAGCTGCAGGTCAGAATGAAACCTCAACCATGGTCAAAACGGTGGGAGAGGCTGAAATACAACATTAAAGGAATAAAATTTGAGCTACCCGAGAAAAAAATGAAGGAAGCGCAGAAGTGGAAGCAGCCCTGGCTGGAATTTGATATGCTGCGAGAGTGCAATACTTCAAAATGGAGGAATAAATACGGAGGGAAGCGAGTGAAGAGCTGAACAAGTAACAGCTTTGAGTTCAGTGTAAGAAGTCAGTTTTCAAGTTTCGTATGCAAATAAAAGACAGTGAAATTTCAGCAGTTCTCATCTGAATGTTAAACTGTCCCTTCTTGAAAACAAACATTCCCTTTTCTGACCAGAGTTACAGTGTGTTCAGCCCTGCTTCTGCCTTCCCTTCTAAATCACAGCTAATAGAAGGGGTTTGCAGTTATTGTGTTGTCACTTCCAAATAACTGTTTCTTCTGCCTTTGCCAAGTAGACAGGGGCCAATTGTGAAAATGTTTCACTCAGTAGGTTCAGAAGGGGGCTATGGCAGGGAAGCAGATGTACAGAAGCCCAGCTGGACAATCTGAGAGTAAGTGCTGCTTAGCTGTCCTGTAAAGGCACTTTTGCAATGACATCTGATAAAGCACCAATAGTAACCTGACAACAAAGCAGTAATACCAACGTTTTGAAACCAGCTTGCAAGAATGAAGCCAGATTAGCTGTTACTCCAGTCAGATTGTGTGAATGGGTGCAAGGTTCACCACAAAGTGGCACAGTAGGTTCTCAAAGATACTCAACTGGGATGGGGCTTCTGAGCTCCAGTAAAAATCGCCTTCCCCTGCTTACCAGTCATGACAAGTGACGTCTGCAGCCACTGGAAGAAGCCTCTACAGAGGTAAAGCGTGATAGAACCTATTCCAATTTCATAGCAGCACAAGACTAATTTCTTTGGGAGCAACTTTCAACATGAATAAGGAAGCAGAGGAGACAAAAGCAAGCACGGAGATCACATGCTTCAGCTGATTACCCATCAGTTGTATTTTCTTTGCACTCAGGAAAGTAGAAGTGCACAATTACTTACAACAGAACTCCTAAATCCTGCAGATAATGAAGCGCCAGCAGTGACACAGTTTTTTTCCATACTTCACATAACATTCCTGTCGTGTTCAAGACTTGAAAGCGTTAAAAGTCTCATTAACACAAAGACATCTTTACTTTTCAAAATAATGGTTTTGCTTTTATTTTAAAAGTCATTGTTGTCTATAACACTGATGAATGCTATTTACAATTAAAATAGTTTACAAAAATACATATTCTGTAATACAAAACAACAGAAAAACCATAGGGAATAAAAGCCCCCAAGAGTTAAATGGAAGACCCATACATAACATTTTAGAGAAGCAGGCAATAGCAAACTTAGCAGAATTTGTGACGCACTGCTGTTTCTACAGTAAAACATCCTTTTTATTCTGCAGCAGTAATATTTACTGCACATATACGAAGTTACACAACATTAGAAATCCAACATGGGTACGGTGAAATGAGGTTTAATGGGTCTTAGAGGGAAGCAAAAGGTAAATGTCCTTAGAGAGCCAATTACTAGAAGGTAACTGGAGTTGTTGTTCTGCTCGTCTGATAAATGAGGGCGGGTGACAGCTCCAAGTCTGTGCACAAAGTCCAGTCTGTATCTCAAGTACAAAGCTCCACTACAAATCATACTCTGGAGAAGAGTAAGTGTAGTTAAAACGTTCTCCTGTGCAACTTCTTACCTTCCTGAACTGCCATTTACCATCAGTAGATCTTCACAGATCAAACTTCTCACTGCACACAGAATTCCTGCTTCTGTGTCGGGATCAAAAAGCTAAGAAGAACTCACTGTGAGTTTGGTAGAGCTATCTCATTAAGTGGACAATAAGTTAGAGTTCAGTGACTCCCGAGTCAGAGTGATTTGGTGTGGTACTGAAAACAGCTTGTGAAGTTGTCGGCTCACCAGCAGTGGTAACGTTGCAGGCACTTACTACAGTCATCCTTCCCAAAAGAACAAAGCAGTGAGGCTTCGTCATATTTCAGAACACCTGCACTTCACACTGACCATTGTGATTCTGTCTAGGAGTAGATGGCATCAGAAGACAGTTGGAAATATATATATATATATATTTCACAGTAAAACAACCGTAGGCAGTCCAATCATTAAACATGACCACTTTTTTAGAATGAGCATCAGGCTTGTTTGAGTAAAAGAACTGCTGCTTCAAAGAAATCCTTATTTCCCTGATCACAGATTTAAGATGTTCCCGTTTGCACTCTTCAGTGAGCTCTTCAGCAATACGCAGAGCCTTGACTTTCACCAACAGGAGAACAACTTCTTCAGTTTCATCACTATTACAAAAACAAGTTGACATAGCAACACATTCACACCTGACTTCAAAATCAATAAAGCTAAAACGTGCCTTGAGCTACACTGACCACTAACTGCACCCAACGTCTAGAGCCTCAAACTAGCCTGAACTAGTACTGCAAAAGCGATCCATTTTACATTATGGATTGCATCTTTAGTTGTACGTAGATGTTGGAAGTACATCACTGAAAGTGTTAAATGCATGAGGCTTGAGGAATTTAAGAATCATAGAATCATTAAGGTTGGAAAAAAACACAAAGATCATCTAGTCCAACTGTCAACCCATCACCACCATGCCCATTGAACCACATCCCTAAAAGAAATACTAACATAAAGAATATGAGGAAGTGCTGCATCCCAAAGAACATGTTGTTTGTTACCTGTGGTTACTCCTGTGAAGCATACGTGCTCACTGAACCAAATGCTGGCAGAAGTTCACTGACTCGGGGAGAGTTGACCCACTTCCATGATTTTGGAACCACCTTTCTGGGAAGCATGCAACCACCTGTTCACCCAGAGAGCATTCTGAAAGAAAAAATAGAAAGAAAAAAAAAAGGCTTTCAGTAACACTAAGTCACACCACTTCTGACAGACTTCTCCTTTTGGCTAGTTCAGTTATTATTGGCAGTGTTTACTCTTCAAAAAATAACAAAACCATCATTTTAAGCAGTTATTCCTAAAGCCTAGGAACCATTGCTTGCTTTGAAATTCTTTTATACACCAAGGTCATTAAAAAACAAACAAACAAACAAAAAAAACAACTTCAAATGTTAAATAATTACACTTCAGATTACATCTGTCCCCATGGAAATAAGACCTTTCACCTCTTTACACTTCTCTATGTTTTCTGGCCCTGGTGGTGTGTTGAAGAGGTTCAGAAGAAGGTAACGATTCAGCAGCTTGCTCAGTCCCACACCACGGACTGTGTCTTCCTGTACAGTCCCATCCCAAAGGAGAACCTTGGAGAGCAGCTGCAGTAATGAAGAAACAGAACATGCATATCTGAAGGCTGAGGGTACGTTAGGACCTCCTTTTTAAACTTAAAAGATACCACGTCCATCCAATCTCAGTACTCAAAAAACAGGATTTATTCTCTCCAAGCTTACTGCCAATTAGTCACTAAAAAACTACAGATCATAAATAGTATTTTGAAGTAGATTAATTCTACATGTGCCTATGAGCTGTACATTCATACATACACACATCACCTCCCAAGGAAATAAAGAGCATGTTACCCTTCCAATTCATTAACAATTTGCTAACATACGCTACATAGGATTAAACGCCACCAGCCTCATAACACAGCTAAGGTTGATAGCCTTGATCCATAGCAGCAAAAAGATTCTTTTGTACTTGACCTCAGTATTATTCGTTAGCAAGAGTTGTCTTCAGTTACCTGTTATCACTGTAGAAATGACTATTTAAAAAGACTTAAGCCCAGCGTAAGAACATGGCTGGTCTCCCCCTCAACACAGAATGGTTAATGTCAAGGTAACTGTTAACCTCAAGGTAGTTCACCCACACAGACACAGTACGTGATCTTAGCAGTCACCAGTCAGAAAGCAGTTGCAAAGCCCACAACTACTGCATACTTCTCTGGAGTGCTTGGCAGGACACTTCCTTTTGACTCCATGAGCTGCTAGGAAAGTTAGACTGTAGGATGGCACAAACATCAAATCCTCATCAACTGTACTTCCTCATTAAAATAGTTCCTGTCCTCTTCTCACCCAGCCCTTTGTGAGTACTCTCCCATACAATTTCTGGGCATGGTTTAGAGGACATTCCCGATAGGCAGCCTGCAGATGATCACCTGCTTTGAAAGACAGCAGCAATAGGGGCTGCACAACGGCAGTCTCAAGCACAGATAAGTCACACTAATAAGCTGCTGAACAGATCCAAAGAGTTTAATGCATGACCCGCAGTACTACTTACTCTGGGGTAAACGAATTCATGACTTCACTCCAGGAAAAAGAGTGGCAAACTGACAGAAGATACCCAACACAAACACATTTTCAACTGTTCTGCACATCACCACTTCTAAAGAGAAGACTGACAGTGAGGATGGAAAACAAACTGAAATGAGAAAACTTCAACCAGCAGTGAAAGACCACTGGTCTTGCTTTTAGAAACATGTATTTGACAGGACATTTAAGTCAGGCAATACACAATCTCAGAAGGTGATACCAGAATCTTATGTCTGTTTCGTGTCTGCCAGGTATCAGCACTAAGCTCCCTCTTGTCTTCTCTGCATCTGTCCATGACAAACCCTTACACAACAGCTTGCCCCAGGAGTGAATATGGCAAGTCCTCAACATTCCCAAATTCCCTGATTTTTCTACAGGAATGTGCAACATGGCAGCAGGAAGCCTATGCAGAGCTGTCACCATGGCCTTGTTAGCACACACGGCAGGGGAACTGGGATATTAATGTGTTTTCCTGCATCTAAACCTCATCTTTAGTACGAATCCAAATACAACCATAGAGGAAACGGATCTAAGAGGGAATTGAATCACAGGCATTCAGACATTCCTAACTCAGCACTTTAGACTGAATAAAGCTATACTAATACGCTTACACGCACATGCAGGGATTCCATTCTACAAGAGCAACATGGGCACTGTATGCACATACTGAGGAAACAGACCTATCCACAGAGTGCCAATGACTGATCTCATGGAAGGTTAGCAGGAACAGATGATGAAATTAAAGTCTCTTGACTACGTATCAGAGGTGGGTGAGCATAAATAGCTCACTGACAAAAATAGCTAACCTTCCTATTAAAATGCATTAAGCTCTCAGGAATCAGATTTGACTGAAGATACATTTCCTCAAAGACGACAGTCTACTTTTAACTAAAATGATTTTCACAGACAAGATCGGTGCTTTTTCTTTACCTCAACAGCTGACCAAAACCGTCTGCCTTGGAATTTTGAACATGGAGATGATTTGTCTTCCACAGTGCTGGTCAGAAAAAGAGGAAGAGGAAATAAGGATTTTGTTTGACCTGAAAGTAAGACAAACAGACAATTCATCTCTTAAACACCAATGAATTACAATTATGGAGTTCTTTCAGCAGTGACAACCAGAATAAAGGTCTAAGGAAACAGCTGTTAACTGAAACTCCTTGCAATACCCAATGGAATTAGCAGTTGGAAACACTCGAGTATGTGTTTAATAGATTCTCAGCAGAACAGCACTGCTTGTAACCAGACAAACATGCTGCATCAGGCTTAGCAACACTCTCCTCCCAGCTGTGTCTTAACTCCACACCTACCAGACTCTTACCAGTTATCCCCTCTCTAAGAGCATCCAGCAGTAAGCATCAGCAATATCAACTATTTCAGGAAAGAAAGGAGGAGTCAGGAGTAGAAGGGGGAGCAGACCACCACAAATAACACAAGCCCTCAGATACTCCAAGTTAAGATCACAAAACCAGACTCTGGGCTGTGCCTCATAAACTAAGAGCTTTCCATTTATGAAAGCTCTTAGTTACAGGAGCAAAAAAGCATTAAGTCGACTGCGTAGTTACTCTTGTCAGAAAGAGTTCATAAACATCAATGTTTGGTAACTATTCCTACAATGAAACAGTAGAAGGCACATTTGTTCCTTTTGCTCATGGATGTCTACAATATATTTCACCCACGCTTCTGGGGAAAAGGTACAGAAAAATAGAACAAAGGCCAAAAAAAAGAGGTTAGGTTGCAGGTAGACTTGGTGGTCTTTAAGGTCTTTCCCAGCCTGAGCAGTTCTATGATTCTATGACTAAAAATAAAAAATTTAAAAAGTAAAAAAAATAAATTCCCGGAGACAGCTTACCTTTTCGGATACAGAGGGATAAAGACATCCTCCTCTACAGACTGCTTCATCCTCAGGACAACCGTGTTAATCAAATCCTGTCAAAAAAAAAAAAAAAGGAAAAATATTAACACATCCTCACAAGAAAAGGATCTCACCTTCCACTTACAACAATTTTAGGCAGTTATTTTGTTCATGTGGAAAAGCAAAATGCTAATTCAGCTGTATGCAGGAGCCACTGTATATAATAGACACTAAGATCACAACGGCATTAAAGACCTGTGAGCAAGTCTCAGCTTTAACCATCTTTCTTTTTTTTTTTTTTTTTTTTTTTTTTTAATAAAATCCTCTTGGATAACGAGATTAATGTATTTTCCAGCTATGAAGTTCCATTAAAAAAAACACAACAAAACACCACAGCTACTATACAAACAGAACCTTATCTAAAGCTTCTTCCTGAAGTCAAGTGTGGCGACTGCACAAACGTTTGTTATTATTTCTTTTCATACTAGGAGCCTAAACATCAACTTAGTTTCACCTACTTTATGCTGGATAAACTCCCAGATTTACATGAGAATAAAACCTGAACTGGGCTAAGTGTATGTTACAGTGAATATTTACAGTGAATGCATACACTGCATCAAGAACGTCCTTCCCCATTACCACAACAGCCTTTACCTGTTTTGCCTGACTGCATTCCCTTCTGGACAGGACTTGTTTTTCAAACACGTTATCGCAAAGCTGTGTAAGGTTCTCAGTCTGTGAAGTCGATAAAGGATCCCACACATTCTTGGCAAATGCTGAAAAATAGGAATTATTTCATTCATGATATCCAAGTGGCTATCTGCTCTAGTTTCAAGGAAGCAAACATTCAAAAAGCTAAACCTTTCACTTGCAGTAACCTTAACAAGTAATTGTAACTATCAACATAATTTTACATTACCACTTATTTAAGGTTTGATTACCTAGCTGCAGCTAACATCCTCAAGACAGCCTCAATATACCTGTAATTTTGGGCAGGATAGTTTTTTCAATCACTCTAGGCAAAACTTCTTCATCAGGATCATCATCTCTTTTTGATTCAGATGACTTTTTGGCATCGCTGAATCCTTCTACAGCTCTGAACCAGGGCATCCCTTTCAGGTCTGTAGAATTCTGCTGAAAGATCATTCCCGTTAGTTGTTCAGCTGTCAGGATTGAGAGAAAAACTCCATGCAAAAATGTATCTAATGATACCAAAAGATTCTCATTTAACAGTTTTACATGGATTCTAATCACTGAATGGACCAAAGCAGCAAGCTAAGACTGAATGTAAAGCTAGATTTCAGAGGGTAGGGTTGTCAAAATGTCAGCAAACAGCTCCACATTAATAAAGATGCAAGTGATTCATATACAAGCAACCTGACAAGAGGAAAAGATGTCCTCCTTCTAGTTAACAACACTTATCTTAAGCTCTGGAATGCCTCTGTAACCCACGGCAAAGCTCCTGTACAGAAGTCTTCCCTGCAAGCAGCATGCCCCCGTCCTGCACTCTGGCAAAGCCCTTTTCAGGAAAAAAGAGATACAGAAGACCACAAAAAGACTTCTGCGGTTTTGAACAACTGCACAGATTTAAATACCCATTACATTTCATATTTTGTATGTCTCTTAAAAGCTCAGACAGGAAAATCCTTCTTCTGTTATTCAGCAAATATGCATCGTGCCTCTCCCAGCTCCTCGTGACCTGCTCACTAAGGCAGTTCAAATCTCAATTTGAAATACATTCCAACTTTGGACAAAAAACTGATTAAACTAAAGAAGCCTACAATCTTACCTATTCTTCCTAAGGCATTGGTCAGAATTGTTTAAATGCATTAATTCTATGCTGTAGAAAATAAACGATATACCATTCAAAAGGAGTATTTCTTCACTCTCCCTTTAAAATCCTTCTCAATACGGGAGGAATTTTGCTCTCATATCCTGACCAACCTTTGCTCTTCTGGAATTCAGTCACCTCTGTCAGAGCCAGTTCTTCATCACTCGGCATGCCTTCGTGGTGACCAGCTGTTTGTGAACGCTCTCTCAGCTGCCGCCTGCAAGTCCTGCATTCTGTAATGAACTCAGGTGAGTTATTCACCACGTACGTACATAAAAGAAAGCTCAGTGATATACTAAGAACACCCGGTGAGAGCAATAGCCTAAGGAAACACAGTGAGGAAGCAGAAGTAAGCATGCAACCCTAGAGACACAGACTGTAACAGTAAGGTACTTTGTGAGCTGCCAAAGGACATTAAAAGCATCTCTAACGACCTTCACTTCACCACATTCATACTAGGAACTCCCCCCACCTGAAACACCAAACATCTAACATGGTACTCCATACTATCCCTGCCAGAGGTAGTCTGTAAGAAACTACTGCGCTCTCAACAGTCCGTCATCTCAGTTCTATGTAGCTTATGCAACAACTTGCATAGAAACTGTGACTGCATCCAAGTCTCCCTGGGGCTAAAAAACGTTAGTCCTGGCACCACATACCATAAGAGCATGCAAAAATCAACAAGAAAATTATATTTATACCTATCATTTGCATAGCATACCTCTTGTATGTAAATATTGGCATTACTTAACGTTAAAGGTTAACAGTTTGCTTCAAGCAAAGATTTATTATGTCGTTTTTCAACCAATAAAAGTCTTTAGTCCTTACCTATGTCTAAACAGTGATGAGTCAAGGCACCAATGCAACTGGAACGGTTTCAGAGCTCCCAGTAACTTAAGGTCAGCAGCAGACCCTGACGTTCAAAATGTAGCACCTGGCCTACGCTGATAACAGAGGGTAGGTTAGATGTTCTGATGCACCCACTGCCACCCCACCAGCAACAATACCACCTGCCTATTTTTGTCATCTGTGCAATAATCACAACAATGTATTCCTATATATAATCACAATATCATTTATTCCAACAGCAGGGAAAAATCTACTTTCAGTTTCGTGAACAGTCTCACTTCAACTTACGTTAAATTAATAGTACCTATTAACATTCAGATTCCAATCAGCAGAAAGAAAACCCCCCATTAACAAACAGATGGTTTCCATGTACCTTGAGCTTTGGAAAGGAAAGGCATTTTTGCACGTGTGTGTATCATCTCGCTTAGTAACTGCAAGGATTTACCTTCACCCCTGTGTAAGTAACAGGAAGCAGATACACACTTACTACAGTTAGATGTAATGATACGTACCTTCAATGCTCACACGTTTTCAGAAGCTTCGTCTTTTCATCACTCTCCAATCCATCATTACTTGGTTTGCCATTCCCAGCTACCAGAAGACAGGAACAAGACAAAGAGGTGAATGCAGAACACTGATTCTGCTTCTGCTCTTCATTTGGAAACTAACCAAAGTAAATAAAACCTCCTGATGAAAAATTCACAGTGTCCAGCGTAAAGCACAGTCAGTATTATCAGTGAACTGTAGGACAGCTGTGGCTGCTCCCTCGTGCAGGGGGATTGCCAGGTCACAGCCTGAACCGGGAGGTGAGCACCTGAGTGAGCACAGGGAGGGACCCCAGATCTCTCTCCCCTTCTTGGTGATGCTTCCAGCTGTGCTTCCCAGAGTGCACACACACTCAGAGTCTGCATGCTTTGCACCCACCCCACCTGCACACCAGTTAGAACCAGAAAGGGCTACATCCCCGAGCTCACTCTTCTCAAGCTGTTGCCAGTTATCAGTCAATCCTTCCTTGTCCTCCTGTTCTACAGTGCCTGCGTCCCAAACAAAGGCTCCACATCACCTTCGTTTGCTTTACACCTTGTAACAAGTGATGGAATACCAGCTCACCGCTTCCCAGTCCTGGATGGAAACGGACAGTGCCTACCACACTCTGTTCCCAACAATGGAAAAGGCAAACTGAGCCTGCATGTTAAGTTCCAGCTTCCAAACTTTACACATTATTGCATTTAGATTTCAACAGTCAGCTCCCTACCGTCTCCTGTTATTTGTGTCCCCTTGTATGTATGTCCCAAATTACCCCTACTGATTCTTAATTCAACAGAGAAGTAGAAGCCAGAAGCATTTTCTGCTTGGGCTGTTCATCTGTATCAGCGTCAGCTGGCTTCAGTGCACACAAGACACAAAACCGGCTGCCCCTACTGACATACTGCAGCATAAGAAAACACAGCATTTCCATCAAATACAACCAGCAACGCAACAGTTCAAAGCTCTCTTAAACACTCAAGTAGAGGTTGACTTCCAACAAGCTGAAAATAGAGCAGTTTTTAAATGGCTGCTATTAACACAAGTACTCTTTTCCTCTTAACACCTGCTCTCAGCCTATGACACCACGTTACAAAATCATACGTGCAGCTAGTTTTCTCTAGTCAGCATTGTATTCTGTGTACTCAGAAACCTGAATCCACGAGTGGCAGTTACAAGAAACTGGTGCCTCTGGCCTCTGTCTGTTCACAGCAGCTCCTAGCATACTGCTCTTTGCTTTCCTAAACAGCTTTAAAGAGGATCCTGTAACAGCCTAATATCTACTGGAAAACCGACTCAGTTTCTCTTTTCAAGTACTGATAGACAGCCACTGAGATCAGTAATTCAAAACTGACCGAGCATTTGGTCATGCTATATTCACTATTCTACCACGGAGAAGTGATACTACGCGTCCTACTTCGGTAAGGATTTCAACTAGGACATCTAGTACAGTATGCCCACTGACAGCAGGGAGGGAGAAAACATTACACGTGAAAATAAAATATAATCCAAGAATTAACTGTGTGTTTCTACTTAAAGAAGAGATTTCGGTAAGAAAGTAACTGGTAACTTCATACTAACTTGTCAGATGCTGCATATAAGTATATTCTGTTTCCAGCTCATCTTGCCTTCGCTTCAGTACCGACATGACTCGTTGCTGAATAAGTGCATGTACAGCAGATTCTAGCTTAGTTATGTAGTAAACAAACATAAACAAAGTGTTTATGTCCTTAAAACAAAGCACAAAATCCTTGCTAATAGCAGCACCTGCATAGGAGCAAAGAACTGCAAGACTTACCCATACCAACATTTACAGAAGCACTGTGTGTGGACAAGATTCATGCTTTGGAAAACATCAAATGTCACTGACGTAGTGGTAGTTCTGAAGGTACCCCCACTGACATTTTACCCATATTGCTCTACACAGCACGCTCCTAAAGAACACAATATGGCAAGTGTAGCGACGTTACACTGAACAGATTCTACCCAAGTTGATGTGGGTAGGAATACAGCATACATCAGTGCGTCCCACTTAATTTATACCAACTTAACATCACCAAGCTATTACTACCAGACGTGTTCTCCCTCCCCTTCTTGTTACTTTCCAAATAGGTCTCCCACTCTCGATAGTCTTTCACATTTGATTGTACTTGAACTCCCCACATCATTTCATCCATTTCTTTCAGGTGATCAAGGCCAAAAAAAAACAAACAACATACAATTCCACAGAAATATTTAGTCCACTTCAGCGGAAATTCTTTGAACACAAGCAGGCCAGCAGCAGTCTGTACAAAAGAGTATACATACACAGAGGTTCACACAAGTGAACGGCAGATGTTTGTGTTTCAGCTGCACGATGGTACGTGTTTCCGCGGTCTCTGGCGCCCCCGCGTGGCCGATCGGCGGAATGGCGGCCGCGTACGTTCGGTGCCGCCGTGGAAATAGATGAAGGGCAGCCTGGTTTAGAAGGAGGAGATCGCTGAGCCGGCGGTCCGAGAACCGGCAGGAGCGCTTAGGAGCAACAGTTGCCGATTTGGAGTCGTCGGGCGCATGCTCGCTGTGACCTGGAGGACTAATCACAATAGAGAGCGGCGGATGAGCTGCACAGAGCGGTTACGAAGCCACTTCCGCATTCCTACGCGCACGCGTTGTGCCGCCTGCAGGACTGAGCAGCGGACAGCGGCAGTTCCGCGCATTGGCCACGAGGTGGCGGCAGAGACCGCGGAAAGAACCTCGACGGGATCGAGGGCGTGCTAAGAGCTTTACAAAAAGAAAATTAATAATAATAATAAAAAACAAAAGATAAAAAAATTACTTTTTGCCAGCGTCTGTTGCACTGTTCTGAAATATTCACATGCCACAATTTAACTGCCCAGTACATTTAACGACAACAAAATTAAAGCACGTTGGCAGAAAGCAGAGCGCCATATTGGTGTTCACTCAGCCTCTGTCTTCTTCGTGCTTTCATGTATTTCACAGCTACCTAATGTAAATCACAGCTACCTCTGGAAGACAGCCCGAGAGCTGTGCAGGTCCATCAGGCTCAGCTGCAGCTTTTCATCTGCCCTTCTCTGGCCCTCCTGCAGCTGGAGAGAGAGCACAGGAGGGCACGTGGGATGCAGACCCTCCCCAGTCAGCTGCAGCAGTCGCTCCTGCCAGCACTCCCTTTCCCCCACGTCTTTCCCATTGGACAGTCTGGAGCCCTGTGTGGCAGAGGAGGAGAGAGCTGCAGGCAGAAGGAAAACGGGCTGCTGGGATTCCTCCATCCCACTGCCAGGTGTCTTCTCTGGCATTTTGGGGGTGGGAAGGGAGTTGTGGAAGCACCCGTGGGGCTCCGGGCAGGAGGGAAGGAAGCAAAGATGCAGCTGCAGGCAGCGGGCTCTGGGCTGGAGCAGTGCAGCCAGGCACAAACAATGACAACGTACACACACAGATAAACACCCAGCACAGAATCTGGCACTCTACGGTCCTCCCAGAGCTTGTTACTGCTTTTTAGGCTGCTCTACAGGTATTCTGTCCTTTCCCCTTCATTCCCCTGTGTCTTGCCCCCTTCCTTCACCCCGTGCCTTCCCCATTCCTTTTCCAGGCTTTCCCTTTCCTTTCCCCGCTTCCTTCCCCACGCCTTCCCCCTGCAACAGCCCCATGTTCTGCTGCTGTTCTCAGCTGACAATCCTTACACCACACTGTTCAAACACATCGGATCAGACTGCATACTGGCACTGATTTTAAAACAACAGCAACAACAAATACATACAGTATTATGCGTGGATAACAAACTCCTACCTGCTTGAAGACCAATAGCAGCTCCTCATCCTGCAGTAACTCCTGCACACGGCCAGGTCTCCCGTGCAGGGATTTGGCATCCGCAGTGGCTTCGCAAAGTTGGATTTGAGTCTTTGACTTCCACCTCAATCTGCTCGACAGCAAACTGCCAGAAAGGAGGAAGAAGGAACGTGCCAGCAGTGGATGCGATCGGCAGAGCCAGCAGGGCATCCCCTGCTTCAAAGGGCACTCTGCCTTTCATCCCCACCGTGGGGCAGCCACTCTCCTGCTTTGCCTCTCCCCAGGGCCTGCAGGGTTTGTTCCATTGCATGCTGTACCCGCATGGCCAGCACGTGCTACGGAGCCCAAGTGGAACACCTGCTGCAGAACAAGTCTTCGCAAGAACAAGACCTACAACCAAGATGAGCTCCCTCTACGAAACAAAACACTTGTGACTACAGCCACAACTACAAGCTGTCTCAAAACTGGAGTTCTGGGGAATTATGGGACATGCAGCTTTCCAATCCTCAGCAGCATATGGACAAGCAAGGAGAAGGAAATAAAGGATGGCAGAGCACAATCAACACACTCAGTGCATGTCCATGCAGACTCCCAAACCCACAGCTTCCTGCGTTGTTTCTGCTTCTGTAGCATTTGCGTGCTGCAGATGAGGAAAACGCTCTGCTGTTTGAGTCTTCTTCTGCAAGAGACACCTACAGGTAAATGGCAGCTAACCTGCAGACCGAGCACTACTGCCTGGAGTTGGTCAGGGGGAGCTCCTCCTGCCGCTGCTGGATGCTGATGCTGACAGGGCTGCAGATGCTCTGCAGGGCCAGCTCGTAGCTGGGAGCCACGAATGGACACGGCGGGAGAGAGAAGAGAGCTGGCGGGGACCAGCCGAGGCATCCAAGAGCATCCAAAAGCCCTCACTCAAAAGCATCACAAAGCCACAGCCATAGCACGGAAGCTGGGCATGATCATGAGCAGCATCCCGGATGCTGGAGATTCTTTGCTACCATACACTACGGGAGCACAGCTCTCGCTGCAGGCATCCCACAGCCAGACAAAATGGGAACAAACCCGCAGCTCTGCTGCACGCACAGCCCACAGCCATAGCCTTGCAACATGAGCTGCCTTGCTGTTGCTTGCATCCATCCCAATCCCTGGGAATGAAGACTCAGAAGGCAGTCAAGGCGTTGATCCAGCACCAGCGTGCTTTTATTCCCTAAGAGCCAGGAGGGCCTTTTGGTGAGAGGTCCGGTGTACACATGGGACTCATCCTTTCATGTTCAGGAGAGAGGGGCTCAGAACTCGTGCTGCTGCCCGGTGCCTGGGACTGGAGCTCTGATTCTACGTCCCCCTCCACCAGGCTCGGCTCCTCCTGGCTGACGCTGACCTGCTCCTGCATGGAGCTGCTGCTGTCGGGGCACTCGGGCTGTGCTTGGGCTGGGCTGCACTGCAATGGTGCCCCGTCACAGTCCAGCTCGGTAAGCGTTGTTTCTGGCAGGCTCAGGTCAGCGTCTTCTGCACAGCCAGGAGAGATGAGGGCTTCCACTTGGATCAACACCTTCATTCCATCACTGGTGTTATACGGAAGGCTGTCATCTGAGCTGCAGCGATTCATGCTTCCTAGCAGCTCTGCATACATGGAAGCACACAGTGAACCATCGCTATACGCTCTGGCTCTTCTGCGTGGACGAGGGCTCGATTCACCTAGGAAGGAGTAGATACACAGGCAAACAGTTAGTGGCAAACTTGCACAAGCAGAATGATGAGAGTGGTTCTTGAGATTTGCTTCTGCAGTGGCAGCAGGACAAAGCCAATAGGACAATAGCAACAGGAGGAGCACTGTCTCAAAAGGAACTGTTGCGCTTTTCTTGTGTGTCTTTCTCTGTTGTGTGGACTCCAAAGCCCTCGCAGAAAGCCTTCACCCTGTTGCAGTGTTACACAGTTTAAACGTGTGCCTGCTGATACAGAGGCAAGACGGAGTCGCAAGGGTACTCTTCCTTCCATCCTAAGTGTCAGAAGGAATCATTCTGAGACATACTGCAGTGGTGCCCATCTCCTGTCTCTTTCCAAAACAACTCGGGGAAAGGCACGAGAGGGGTGTGCTCCGGCAGGTCCACATCTTGACTTCACCAGAGACACCAGATTTGGGAAAGAAAGACAGGGCTGAACCGAAGATGGTAGGCACGGGCTTGAACGCTAGCAGGAGGAACAAGCCCACTGCAAGCATGAATTCCATGGTGCTGACAAGCAGGGTTTTGACAGCTGGATGTGCACCCTTACCTGCCAGGACCACCACCTCTGTTTCCGAGGGCTCCCTGGCATCGCGCTGCAGTTGGCGTTTGGCCACAGAGGATGGTTTTCTGGGCTTGAAACAGGAACACCAACTGCACGCTGGGGATTCCTTCACCCTGCTGGGTGGACTTGGTCTGGAGGGAGAAAAGAGGGAGCAGTGTGAGTCGTGCATGGTGCAGGGTGAGGGAAGAGCTGCCCTGAGCTCTTGCCAACACTTGCTTGTTCCTAGCACTGCCTGCTTCCTGCTGAAACACAACTTAGAAGCTCGCTCTGATTCCCACGGTTCACGATGGTTCCATTCCTAGAGCTCAGCCCTGGAGTCTTGCTGGCTACATTCCCCTCAGCCATGTCAACCCAGATGCAGAGCATGCCTGTTAGTTGAACCTCAGAGTCCAAAGGGAGGGGACATTCAGTACACCACCACACGCACCATTGCACTCCGCTTGCAATAGTGGAGAAAAACCCACAAAAGCCCACCCAACCAAGTCTGATAGGAAGCTGCTGGAAAAGAAAGTCCTCTTTACCTTTCAGATGGAAAGTCAATGATTGCGTGGAATTTCCCCCGCGCAGCTGCGGGGCCTTCTTCCACTTGCATGTCCCTGCTCTCTGTCACAGCGGGAGAGCTGCTGTGGCCTCCCCTCTGTGCCTGTGCCTCCTCCAGGGTGAGCAGCTTGCTGGCAGGAGAAGACACCCGCACAGACTCGGGCCCTGATGGTGAACTGCACCCTGGAAGGGAAGACCACAGCTAAGAGGGAGGATCAGAAAGCAGCGGCACAGCCATCACAGTTCTGGGGGAGGTGCCGCACATCGATAGCCCCTCGATAGCAAAAGCGTATCTCAACAATCCTGGAGAAGGCCTGCATTTGATCAAGGTGTCTCATCAAGACAAAGCTCATGCAGGAAGACGCTCACCTGCTCCATCTCCGATGCCTGACGTGGAGCTGGAGCAGAAGAGGACGTCGGTGTGGTTGATCAGGAATTCCACCACATCCGACTGCCTCTGCAGTTCCTCGCAGGCAGCTCTTCCGCTGGCGCAGGCAGCCTCGTTCTGCTGGGATCTGTAGAAAAGGCAGATTGGAGAAGTCATTGACCCAAGATCGTTTCCCCACGTCTGCATTTGGGCAGCCAAAGGCTGTCCAGTTGGGCTCTGGAGACTTCCGCAGTGGGCAAGCACTGATGCCACTGAAGACATTCTCCCGGGTGATCAAGGACACACCAGCCCCATCTGACAAAACCAAGAGAGCACAAATTGTCCTCCTCTCCAAACTGTGCCCGTGGGGAGAACATAACTAAGCCTTGTGCTGAGACGGAAAAAGAAGTTTACCTGAAGAGGTTGGGAGCCCACAAAATCGCTAAGTTCTTAGCGGGCATGTTTGTGACGGAGCAGCTCCCAGCGAGACAAGCCAAGTGTCTCATCAGGTACTCCAGCGTCCTGGAAAGCAAGAGCCAAACCTTCAGCACCACTGAGCACGCCGTGCTCACATTCACCAAACAAACCTCACTGTTCTTGCTACTAGCAAGTAGATCAAGCTTTCCCAAGTGCCACACTGCAGCACCAAGCCCCAGCACAGCACAGCTGCAGCCATCAGCTGCACCAGCCGTGCCCCCGTGCCCAGGAGCTGACCCAATCCATTCACCCCACGCAGCCATCCACCACTTCAACACACACAGGCATCACGTTGCCAGCGTGACACAAAGCCTGCCATCGCATCATCGCCCTCTGAAGTGCAGCAGGGCTGAGCTCCCCACACCGAGGGCAGCAGTTTTCTGACCTGTAGTGAGGTGCAGGCAGCTGCTGGATGACCTCCTGCACTCGGAGCAACCGCTCCTCATCGGTACCGGCACAAACAGCGTCCTGGAAGAAAGCAGAAAGGGACTGAGACACACATCATGCGAGTCAAGCGTATGGGGCTAACAGAAAAAGGGCCTCAGAGCTGCAGAGGGCACTGCTGCTCCCATCTCCCACATTTCCAGTGGCAGGATGCAGACACCAGGTGTTACGGTGCACGCGGTGTGCAGGAAGCAGGAGCTGCTTGTTGTACACAGACACCCACTGGATGTCCATCAAAACCCCAACTTCAACAGAAAAAAGACCAAAAAAAGGTGCGCAGGCGTGTGTGTGTATGGGACAGGCCACGAAGAGGGACATGAAGGCCATTGCCTTGTGCTTACCGAGAACTTGCCATGCAGCTGCTCGCTCAGCAGAGGGCTCGGGAGCTCCCTGAAGTACATCTTGCACAGGGAGCTCACGCTGTGAATGTCCCGGACGGTGAGCTCCGGAATCTGCTCCGACTCAAAGTCATGGCTGGAGAGAAGGACACAAAAACAGAGGGCTTGGAGAAAGAGGAAAACAACGCCAAAGCAAGACAACATACAGTCCAGAAGCACTCTTACCGCAGCTTCTGGATCTTGGACGCCACGCCGGACAGGCGGTAGATCCCCTGCACCACGCCGTGCTGCTCGATGAACTCAGCGCAGCTCTGCACGACCTGGGGGACTACAGAACAAGGGCCAGCGCTTAGCTGAGCTCCTGATTCAAGTCCTGCTTCAGCCGCTGCCCCTGTCACATCCCATCCACTAAGCCCAGCCAGGCTACTGCTTGCCTCCTCCTAACAGGAGAAAGAAGGCTGTCGCAGACATCGCAGGCAGGCAGGAGCCGGGGAGGAAACTGGACACGGACGTGTTCTTGGCTTTCAAGAAATGCCAGGACCTGCCAAGCAGCCTGCAGAAAGTAATTCTGGGGAAGCCAGAGACACTGCCACAAGTCCCATCACAGCTCCCACCGCAATGGAGGCGTGAGACCTCATGTCCAGAAGAGCTAGGAAACTGACGCAGGACACTCTCTTGGGCCAAAAGGCTTCCTTTATTTTCAGGCTAGCGTGGGATTGGCTTACACCTTTGGCTTTAAGCAAATACAAGTGTGCCGGCCTCCTATGAGCATTAGCCTCAGCTTCACTTGCAGCCATCAACTTTCATTTCACGTTTCTCCACCGCTCCACCGCTGTCCCTTGCTAGACACGATCTCCCTTTCTTTCATCTTGTCATGCCCAACAGAGGGAGGAAGCTCTCAGGAACGGGCTGTTCCTTACCATCACGGCCAGAGTGGAGAAGATGCTCTCCCAGGTCACAGCCAAACACCCCTTCCTTCTCCTTCTCCTTCTCCATCTCCCGCTGCTTCGGTTCCTCCCGGCGGGCCTTCACGAAGGAACGAAGGAAGCTGAGGAGCTTGCCACGCTTCTTTGGCACTGCACAACAAAAGGAAGAAACCAGTTCATTTCAGGTTGGGCTCAGTGGGACCAGGCTGAGCGGAAACACATGCTACAGAGCACGTCAAAGCGGCAAGAACATTGCCAACACTGCATTCTACAAGGATTCGAGCATTTGCCCAAGCCCTCATTCTCACTGCCTACAAAACAGCAGCCCTACGCCCCATGGGATGCAGGAAGGATCATCAATACAGAGGAGAACGTGGGATGGATAAAGGAGGTATTCAACACAGAACACACCCAGAAAAAGACTCCATTTGACTTCCCCGTGCCATCACATGTAACATCCGTACCTGGCTTTGGCGCTGAATTGATGAGGGCCTCAGGAAGTTTTCCACTAATGAGCTCCACGCACTCACCGGGGAAGAACCCAACCTGGAACAGGAACAAAAAGATGGATGGAATACTGAATGCAGCGTTTCTCAGGCCTCAACTGTTAAACCAAGAAAGAATGGCCTGCAGAAAAGTAACCCTCATTCAACATTTGCAGCCAGAAGACCTACAAAAGCAATACTTGGTTCCGCACAAGAAGGCTCTGTCCTCCGTGCCTGTACTAAGGACAGAGATGGTCAACTCCTGACTGCGTATTGAGCACGAGAGGCTCTTGCTTCTAAGTCAAATGAGGAGACAGTTTCCCACCCAAGCCCAGAGCCAAAGGGAAAGTCCTCTGACAGTGACACAGGGAAACTGTTGATGTCCAGAAGCCACCCTGTGCGGGCAGAGCAGCTCGAAGCTGACGTTCCTGACTTGACTGCAATTGCGCCCACAAGACTGAAGCTCGTGCCTACCTGAAAGCCACGCTTGCCTCTCCACCAGGGGCTCTGCTCCTTTGCTGGCATAGCAGTAATGCACACCAGGTCTCCCACCTGCAAGACATTGCAACATCAATCCCAGCGTCAGCACAGCTGGGAGGAAAGCACAGCTGAAATGGCACCCTTCTTCTGCACTGCCAAAGAGCGCACAGCTTGAGAGCAATTGCACCGGGGCAGCTCTTCAGGCATTTCCCGTGGGAAAGCTGAACGTGGAGGTACAAGAGTCACTGCCTTACACACCAGACAGAATACAGTGCAAGAATGCCATATGAAACCATCTTTTAGACATGGCTGAACTCCTCCCTGCATCCAACCCAGTGCAAGTCCTATCTGGACCTGCATCTTCTGGGCTTCGCCTCACAAGGCATTCTGAAGGTGTCTGAGAATATTCCTGATGCATTCACATGGTATACTCTTCTGGCCGTGACAACAAGGAACGCCTTCTTTATCTGCTTACCTCCAAGGAGAGCTCATCCGCTGCCTGGGCAATGTATCTCTTAATAACATGGCCAGCAGCAATAGCTGGAATATTAAGAGATAACTCCTCACGGACCAGCAAGGGCTTCCCCTGGTTCTCAGGCTGAAACAGAGAGCACAGGCCATGGTGAGGAGCTGAGGACAAACAAGGAGGATTTCAGGGTGCCATCTCGATGCCACTAGCAAGGCAATGAAGCTTTTAAGGCAGCTCTTCAGGGACACCGAGAAAGCCAGAAGGATGCTCTCTCTCTTGAAAAGCAGGAGAGCACACCGGTGGCTCATTCTGCTGGCTCAAGGCAGGGAACAGAGACCAAGCAGAGCTTCACACTGTACCTCCGTCAACGCCCGGTCAGGCCCACGGCTGATCTCGCTGCTCGCGATGCCCATCACAGCAGGCGCGACAAGCTGCAACAGAAAAGAAACACATTTCCTGTGCTCACACAGCACTGGATCAAGAGACTTCTTCAGAACTACTTCTAGAAACAACCACTGTGCAGTCTATTCAAACAGGACAGCCGTTGCAATACGCAGCATTGGACCACGTCGCTGTCCCTCTGCTAGCAGATGGGGACTCTGGCACAAAGCAGCAGATGCATTTGCCCGCAGCACGCTGAGAGCGCAGTAGCAGGCCAGGGAGAGGTGTCGCTGCTGGGGCTGGAGCTGCTCCCCAGCCCTCGGCTCCCAGCAGCAGCCTCACCACCAGCGCCGGCTGCAGCCTTGCCCACGCATTTCCTCTGCCTGCATCTCTGCTGTGCTCCCTACAGCTGTCGGCCACACTCACACAGCCAAAGCATGCACGCTTGTGCCCCTGGCTCACGTTCTGCAGCTCTGCACAGAGTGGGGCTAGGGCTCTTTGCCTAAGGGATTGTCTTCCTTCACACTACCTGCTCCCAGCACTACAGGCAGCATCCTGCTGAGGGTTGAGCTGGAGAGGAAGTGACCAGAGCTGCATTTCAGCTGGACGAGGCTGTGTTACTACACACGGTGTGTCTAAACACGGGCTGCTGAACCATGTGACAATACAAAACATGGCACGTACCTGGCAAGAGATCAGAACAAGGGAGACAATCCTCGAACCCGCAGCCGTTCGTTGTCACTTTGCTCTGATCTTCCGCGAGCAAAAGCTGCTCCAAGGGAGCAGGCGGAGGGTGGGGAGGGGACAGAGAAACAGCAGGTCAGTGAGCTTGCACAATTGAGCAAAGGGAAGAACCAGGGAAGAACCGTGGGACAAATGCCACCTTGATGGATGGCTTTGGAAGTGATGGCCTGGGGGAAAACGGTTTCTGACAGTCCAGGCTAAGCAATATGATCCTAGGAGCTCCGCCAGCCAGCACTTCTCAAGCCCTCGCTGCCCACCCGTCTATCCCACACCGTCTCAGCTTACCTACAAGGCGCTGCGCAAGATGGGATGAAGACAAAGGGACTCAATCAGTGCACAAGTGCAACAAGCCACGTACTCACGCCGAGCTCAAGCGCTCCAATGAAGGGATGCAGCACGCGCTGCTCCTCCCCTCATTCTAGCCGCTTATGACATCACTAAGGGCCACCCGGCTGCTCCACCATGGACGGACAAGGTGGGGAGGCAAGACCACGTCGCAAGACCACAGGATTCCAAAAGGGCACCCCAGCGTTCGAGAAATCAGTGCGTGGTTGGAACTCTATCTCAGCCAAATCCTGGAGAAGCTGGCATGGGGTTGTCGGGACCAAAGTGCAGGACACGGCGCTTGGTCCTCTTGAGCCTCTTTCTGGGCCTATGGCAAATCCACACTAGGGTCCTTCTTTGCATCCACGGGCGGCTTAGAGCAGCCATCTCTTGCACCTGGATGGAAATACAGGAAGAGAAACACAGCACTACTACCAGACTGCTTTGCCAATTTCTTTCCCGAGTGCATTTTTGCCTTTTGGCTTCCATGACGACCTCATTTCCTCCTCCTTTTCTTTGGGGGGAAGCTGCCCCCAGTGCCTGAGCTTCACAAGACAGCGTGAAACATGACACTAAGACAAACGCTTGTCCTGGGTGCAGGGTGGCTGTGCTTTGCCAGGCATATAAGGAGGGTAGGGCTAGGAAACGCCACGTGGCAGCCCAAGCCTTGGGGGTCTTGCCAAGTCTGCATTCAGTCACTGTGGCCACAGCTGCTGCCTCACTGCCAGAACGTATCCGAGGATACAGATGGACACAGGCACTCCTGCTCCTTCTGCAAAGCCCTCCTCTGCACAGCCCGTTAGCTGCTTCTCACTGCTATGCCAACCGGGCTCGCCTTTACAGCAGCCCTGGGATAAACACGCCTGTACTCTTCCGTGCAGCAGCGAGCTCCAGGGATGAAGCAGCAGACAGGAAACCAACAAAATCTACTGCTGCTGAATCCACCAGCTCCTTCTGTCCACCAAGAGTAATACCAAAGCACAGAACACAAGTGGGATAAGCGCGTCTCGCACACGGGCAAAGGAATCAAAACAGCTCCTTCGAGAAGAGCTCGTAGGCTAAACCCAGCCTCAGAGACACAAATGCATCTGGTTCTAGTAAATATTACGGCACATTGTTGATGAAACGCTGTTCTGTTGCTTGGAGAGCACGAAGCATGCTGTGTTGACAGGCACAGCAGCGCGATGCCCAAGCTGAGCACGCAAACCTCCCCAGCACCCCTGGCCAATGCTGCCAGGGAAATGCACGACCTGCAGCCCCACACGGCTCGCTGCACGGACACTGGGGGGCTGTCTTAGTCTCAGGTGGGATCCATTTTTCTTCAGTGTCTGCTATGATGCTATGACAGTGAGAACACTCTCGTGTTTATAGTTTCTGAGAAGCAGACCTGGACAGAGCCAAGGCCGTTCTCAGCAAAGCTCTCAAGAAGGAGCTGGCAGGAAACCAAATGAGGACAGCTGATGTCAACGGGCCAAAGGGATATTCCATACCATATGACATCAGGTGGAAGGGGTTATGGACGGGGTGGGAGCTCACCTCACTCTCTTCCTCTGCTTGCCCATTGCTTGGGAGGTGCTGAGCCACTGCTTCTACATTACATGTTATATGCATTCATATATATACATTCATATACATGTATATATTTATATACACATCCATTACTTCTGTCCTTTTCTCTACCTTTGGAAAGAGATTTCTCTCAACACATGACTTCCACCTTCTTTTTTTTTCCCCCATAATTCTCTCCCCCATCCCACCGGAAAGGGGGCAGTAAGGAAAGGACTGTGTGGTGCTGAGCCACCCACCGGCTTAAACCACAACAGGGCCGTGGGGCAATGGCAGCAGACATGACGTGCACTGTGGTCAGCAGGAAATGAAAACCATCTGGGGGTACGCAAGCCCACCGTTTCATTTTCCAGAAAACAACCTATGGTGTCAATGAAACATGCCCCTCACTAGGAACATCTGCAAGGATGCTTTGAATGACAGAGGGCATCGCATGCCATGAACGTCACCCTGCCGACACAATGGCATGGCAAACGCAGCAGCAACTCCTGGCACCGATACCTCCGGGTACAACAAGCACGGGGCATTGGGTTGCTTTGGATGCAGTTTGAGTGCAGATCTGAGGTCTTCATGGAAAGCGCCTTGCAGAGCGCATCATGTCCTGCACCAGGCAGCGCATCCCTCATCTCTCCAAACTTTGGGGCTTTGAAGCTACACGTTGTTTCTTGGGAGTTTGTCCCCCACAACTCCAGAGCACTTCCAGCTCTTCCCTGGCAATTCACGGCTTGCACAGTGCCAAACGCAACCAAGAAAAAAAGGCAAGAAAGAAGCAAAGGCCATGGCTATGCACACAAGCGGACAGGAAGGGTTCAGCTCCACAGTGAAACCTGCACAAGTCAACTCAACAGATTCCAAGGAATTCATTGACATCTGACACAATTTGCAACGCCAGAAGCACTGCCACTCAAACAGCACCGTATTGGGAAAGCAGCACGTCCAAATCAGCCCCCTTGCCCTGCTCTACCCACTCAGCCCAACACAGAAATCAAACACACAAACTCTCTTGCTTTGGCTCACGGCAGCCATCAAGCTCATGCTTTAGTGACACAGAGAACTCCATCTCCAGCTACTCCGTGTCTCGCTCACCACAAGCTCGGCTGGGAGCTGTCGCTCAGCCTGACACCACAGCTGGAAAAGAAACGTACATAAGCAGATGCTCTCATCCACACATGCAAATCTGGGGGCGAGGAATAAAAGGCTCACTGGGCCACGGGCAAAGCAGGGAGCAGATGATAGGCAGGAAACAGGAAGGAGTTCAAGACCAGCTCTCCTACACCAAAGACAGGGAGAGCTGAGTCAGCACCACGGGAGGACTTACGACACAGCTTGAGAGCTTACAGAGACCTGAGATTTCCAAAGGAGGCCGCCAGGGTAACTCTCACCAGTCTTTTGCAGGGCTCTCACGGATGCTTGCGATGCTGACTTCCACTGCCTATGGCATTGGTAGAAAGCCCAGGTGACAAATGCTCAATTGGTCTGGGTAACGCTTCTATGCTTCCACGGTTAGGACTGAAACAAAAGGAAAAAAAAAAAGCATGCAGCCCTATGACATTTGCCTCTCTACTGCTGCTGTCAGCGTGACATCTAAGATGAGCATTATGTGTCCCTGCACCCGACTGAAGATTCATCCAAGTCTGTCTTCCACACAGCTCCATCCCAGTGCCAAAAAGAAACCCGTACAGTGATGTTTAGAAGATTCTTTGTGCAGGTACAAGTGCAGGGTGCATGTGCATTCTCTACAGCAAGAAATAGCCATTTCTCAAGCAGTTGTATGAAAGGTCAATGGAAAGGAAATAGATGATGAATGCCTTTCATTGAAGATGTCCTTGCTAAGCCTCTCCCCATCAAAAAGGAAGCCTGCTGGGCATTGTTAGCAGCAGTTCCCAGAACGTCTTGCACCACAAAATGCAGCACGCTCCTTTTTTTCACAGGCCCCTCGTTTTCTCTAGCAGCCTCAGATTCACTCCACTTCAAATACACGCATCAGATCATGAACAGAGCTCAGAAGGGGTTAGGAGTAGAGCGACACACAGCTCCGCTTCGCGCTGAGGGCAGTTTTGGCCCTCCGAGCTTGCCGTAGCCACCCTGCCTCTGGCGCCGGCGGACCGGAAGTACTCGTAGTCACTATTGGCAGCCGCCTGCGGGGGGTTTGAGCTGCGAGGCTGTGGGAACGGTGCCTTTGAGAACGGTGTTTTTCTGAGCGTTTTATCTTCACCGGGTGGTTTTCTTCCTCGATGTGTCGAATGAACGGCGATGGAGAGCCCACAGAATTCCAGCCTCCCAAAGCCCGTCATTATTGACAAGCAGAAGCAGAGAGAGGAGAGGAGGTAGAAGGGGTAGGCCGCGGTGGGGCCGCCCTCAGATTCCTCAGGGCTCTGAGGCATTGGTACTCGAAAAGTGCGTGTCGGAAGTGACAGAGACACGGGCCCTGCCTCTGCCTTTGCCTCACATCTCGAGGTCAGCTGGGAGCTGAGTGCAGGTATTTCTGTTTGTGAATGGAATTCCTCTTGTGCTAAGTATTTTTCATGTCTCCGCACCCACCTGCACTGCTTTAAGTGGCACAGTGTTTAAAGTGGTGGTGCTGCCTCTGAGAGGAGACTGACGATGTGATACTGTGCACACTGGGGGTATTGGTCAACAGTTGGCTGCACGTACCCAGCAGTGTGCCCAGGTGGCCAAGAATGCCAGCAGCATCCTGGCCTGTGTCGGAAATAGTGCAGTCAGAAGCACTGGTGAAGCGATCTGCCGGCTGTTCTCAGCACTGGTGGAACTGCACGTCCAGTACTGTGCTCAGTTTGGCCCCTCACTACAAGAAGGCACTGGGGCCCTGGATCGCGTCCAGAGAAGGGCAACAGAGTGGTGAAGGACTGGGGCACAATATCAGGAGCAGGATTGTTCAGTCTGGAGGAGATTCAAAGGAAACCTCATTTCTCTGCACCACTACCTGAAAGGAGGTTGTGGCTGCGGGAGTCAGCTTCTCCTCCAAGGAGCAGCAGCAGGACAAGAGGTGATGGCCTTCAGTTGTGCCAGGGGAGGTTCAGTTGGATACTAGGAAAAATGTCCCTCTCGAAATGCCCAGGCAGGTGGTGGAATTGTTGTCCCTGGAGGTGTTTCAAGCCATTCTCTGGCTCTGAGGCCAAGTCTCCATGCTGTCTGAAACACAGTGACCCCGTGCAAATAATCTGTTGGTAGTGGCCCTCTGGCCAGTACTGTGTCAGGAAGCGTGCCTTCAACTTAGCTGCCAGACAGTTGAACCCAGAGCATAAGGAGATTTCTATGGCACGGTATAATTCATTGGAGCAGAAAAGAGTTTAAGAGTCCCTTAAGCTTTGCCAACACAAGATAACCACTTGAATGTGGTGTCTCCTGTAGGCTCTCTTCAGCTGCTTGTAAAAAACAGTAGGAAAAAAATTATTCTCTTTTACTATCAAGTGATGAAGAAAGTGTTTTTTTTTTTTCATCTGTCTCATTT
This sequence comes from Gallus gallus, assembly GCF_016699485.2. NCBI lineage: Eukaryota > Metazoa > Chordata > Aves > Galliformes > Phasianidae > Gallus > Gallus gallus. The sequence goes on along the minus strand of NC_052572.1, from coordinate 81,711,509 downwards.
AGACCATGAAGAAATTCCTGTAAACAAGGCAGGAGTTTTAATTTTTAGTGGGAACGTAGGCGATAATTTAGTTAACTTTCTGACTGATACCGGGGTTATATCAGGATGGTGAGGCAGTCACCTGGGGTTTCTGCAGGGCTCCATTTCAGGGCCAGATGGAGGACTGCATCAGGGGAGGGTCGGATGGAAAAGCTTCTGCACCAGAGTTGACCGTGCACAGAACAGGTTGCCCAGGCCCAAATATTCCAGAGTTCAAGGAGCCTTGGACACCACTCTCAGACATAGTGTGGCTGGTTTTATGTGGAGGCAGGGGTTGGTTTTATGTGGAGGCAGGGGTTGAACTCCTGTGATCCTCGTGAGTCTCTTCCAAGTGGCCATTCTACAATGGCCTGGAAGGCTGTTAAACAGCTTTTGGTTGTGTTAGTTTTAAGGTGAAACAAGCATGTAAAATCTGGTACCTTAATGCAACTCCTCAAGTGAAAGAACATTATAACCAAAGAACCTGCCTTCCTCAGTAGGTAACTTAGGAGACGTGCAAGGAGTAACAGCCTGCAGATGCCTCTGTATTACACTGTGCAGACAGAACAGCCAGCGCTATGGAAACTTAATGCTACTGATGTGGGGGTGGAAGGAGCAGTTAGCAAGATCTGCATCTCAGGAGGTCCTGGCAGACTTGTAAAAGAATGCTATCCGACTTAGCTTACAGGGAAAAGGAGGAACGGCTGCTGTCCTATTCTTCTTTCCTTAGTAAGTACAGAGTTAGAAGCGTAGAAGAGAGTTAACAGCATATCAACTTAAGGACGGTTAATAAATCAGTGTTATTTAGGTATATGAACAAACATAACAGCCACGCAGACCCAAAATCCCTTTTCTCCCACTGGTGTCCCAGCAGTCCTTACTTGCTGACAGATCGGGCTGCTCCTTCT
>NC_052572.1:81665383-81710383 GCF_016699485.2 Gallus gallus | reverse complement strand
AGTCTTTTTGTGGTCTTCTGTATCTTTTTTTTTTTCCTGAAAAAGGCTTTGCCAGAGTGCAGAACGGGGGCATGCTGCTTGCAGGGAAGACTTCTGTACAGGAGCTTTGCCGTGGGTTATAGAGGCATTCCAGAGCTTGAGGTAAGTGTTGTTAACTAGAAGGAGGACATCTTTTCCTCTTGTCAGGTTGCTTGCATATGAATCACTTGCATCTTTATTAATGTAGGAGCTGTTTGCTGACATTTTGACAGACCCTACCCTCTGAAATCTAGCTTTACATTCAGTTTTAGCTTGCATGCTTTGGTCCATTCAGTGATTAGAATCCATGTAAAACTGTTAAATGAGAATCTTTTGGTATCATTAGATATATTTCTGCATGGAGTTTTTCTCTCAATCCTGACAGCTGAACAACTAACGGGAATGATCTTTCAGCAGAATTCTACAGACCTGAAAGAGATGCCCTGGTTCAGAGCTGTAGAAGGATTCAGCGATGCCAAAAAGCCGTCTGAATCAAAAAGAGATGATGATCCTGATGAAGAAGTTTTGCCTAGAGTGATTGAAAAAACTATCCTGCCAAAAATTACAGGTATATTAAGGTTGTCTTGAGAACGTTCACTGCAGCTAGGTAATGAAACCTTAAATAAGTGGTAATGTAAAATTACTGTTGATAGTTACAATTACTTGTTAAGGTTACTGCAAATGAAAGGTTTAGCTTTTTGAATGTTTACTTCCTTGAAACTAGAGCAGATAGCCACTTGGATATCATGAATGAAATAATTCCTATTTTTCAGCATTTGCCAAGAATGTGTGGGATCCTTTATCGACTTCACAGACTGAGAACCTTACACAGCTTTGCGATAACGTGTTTGAAAAACAAGTCCTGTCCAGAAGTGAGTGCAGTCAGGCAAAACAGGTAAAGGCTGTTGTGGTAATGGGGAAGGAAGTTCTTGATGCAGTGTTTGCACTTCACTGTAAATATTCACTGTAACATACACTTAGCCCAGTTCTGGTTTTATTCTCATGCAAATCTGGGAGTTTATCCAGCATAAAGTAGGTGAAACTAAGTTGATGTTTAGGCCCTTAGTATGAAAAGAAATAATAACAAACATTTATGCAGTCGCCACACTTGACTTCAGGAAGAAGCTTTAGATAAGGTTCTGTTTGTATAGTAGCTGTGGTGTTTTGTTGTGGTTTTTTTAATACAACCTCATAGCTGGAAAATACATCAATCTCATTGTCCAAGAGGATTTTATCAAAAAAAAAAAAAAAAAAAAAAAAAGAAAGAAAGATGGTTAAAGCTGAGACTTGCTCACAGGTCTTTAATGCGGTCATGATCTTAGTGTCTATTATATACAGTGGCACCTGCATTCAACTGAATTAGCATTTTGCTTTTCCACATGAACAAATGTGCCTTCTACTGTTTCACTGTAGGAATAGTTACCAAACATTAATGTTTATTAACTCTTTCTGACAAGAGTAACTACGCAGTCAACTTAGTGCTTTTTTGCTCCTGTAACTAAAAGCTTTCATAAATGGAAAGATCTTAGTTTATGGGGCACAGCCCAGAGTCTGGTTTTGTGATCTTAACTTAGTGTAACTGAGGGCTTGTGTTATTTGTGGTGGTCTGTTCCCCCTCTACTCCTGACTCCTCCTTTCTTTCCTGAAGTAGTTGATATTGCTGATGCTTACTGCTGGACGCTCTTAGAGAGAGGATAACTGGTAAGAGTCTGGTAGGTGTGGGGTTAAGACACAGCTGGGAGAAGACTGTTGCTAAGCCTGATGCAGCATGTTTGTCTGGTTACAAGCAGTGCTGTTCTGCTGAGAATCCATTAAACACATACTCGAGTGTTTCCAACTGCTAATTCCATTGGGTATTGTAAGGAGTTTCAGTTAACAGCTGTTTCCTTAGACCTTTATTCTGATTGTCATTGCTGAAAGAATCCCATAGTTGTAATTCATCGGTGTTTAAGAGATGAATTGTCTGCTCGTCTTACTTTCAGGTCAAACAAAATCCTTATTTCCTCTTCCTCTTTTTCTGACCAGCACTGTGGAAGACAAATCATCGCCATGTTCAAAATTCCAAGGCAGACGGTTTTGGTCAGCTGTTGAGGTAAAGAAAAAGCACCGATCTTGTCTGTGAAAATCATTTTAGTTAAAAGTAGACTGTCGTCTTTGAGGAAATGTATCTTCAGTCAAATCTGATTCCTGAGAGTTTATGGTATTTTAATAGGAAGGTTAGCTATTTTTATTAGTGAGCTATTTATGCTTACCCACCTCTGATACGTAGTCAAGAGACTTTAATTTCATCATCTGTTCCTGCTAACCTTCCATGAGATCAGTCATTGGCACTCTGTGGATAGGTCTGTTTCCTCAGTATGTGCATACAGTGCCCATGTTGCTCTCGTAGAGTAGAATCCCTGCATGTGCGTGTAAGCGTATTAGTATAGCTTTATTCTGTCTAAAGTGCTGAGTTAGGAATGTCTGAATGCCTGTGATTCAATTCCCTCTTAGATTCGTTTCCCCTATGAGTGTATTTGGATTCGTACTAAAGATGAGGTTTAGATGCAGGAAAACACATTAACGTCCCAGTTCCCCTGCTGTGTGTGCTAACGAGGCCATGGTGACAGCTCTGCATAGGCTTCCTGCTGCCATGTTGCACATTCCTGTAGAAAAATCAGGGAATTTGGGAATGTTGAGGACTTGCCATATTCACTCCTGGGGCAAGCTGTTGTGTAAGGGTTTGTCATGGACAGATGCAGAGAAGACAAGAGGGAGCTTAGTGCTGATACCTGGCAGACACGAAACAGACATAAGATTCTGGTATCACCCTCTGAGATTGTGTATTGCCTGACTTAAATGTCCTGTCAAATACATGTTTCTAAAAGCGAGACCAGTGGTCTTTCACTGCAGATTGAAGTTTTCTCCTTTCAGTTTGTTTTCCATCCTCACTGTCAGGGTTCTCTTTAGAAGTGGTGATGTGCAGAACAGTTGAAAATGTGTTTGTGTTGGGTATCTTCTGACAGTTTGCCACTCTTTTTTCCTGGAGTGAAGTCATGAATTCGTTTACTCTAGAGTAAGTAGTACTGCGGGTCATGCATTAAACTCTTTGGATCTGTTCAGCAGCTTATTAGTGTGACTTATCTGTGTTTGAGACTGCCGTTGTGCAGCCCCTATTGGTGCTGTCTTTCAAAGCAGGTGATCATCTGCAGGCTGCCTATCGGGAATGTCCTCTAAACCATGCCCAGAAATTGTATGGGAGAGTACTCACAAAGGGCTGGGCGAGAAGAGGACAGGAACTATTTTAAAGAGGAAGTACAGTTGATGAGGTTTTGATGTTTGTGCCATCATACAGTCTAACTTTCCTAGCAGCTCATGCAGTCAAAAGGAAGTGTCCTGCCAAACACTCCAGAGAAGTATGCAGTAGTCGTGGGCTTTGCGACTGCTTTCTGACTGGTGACTGCTAAGATCACCTACTGTGTCTGTGTGGGTGAACTACCTTGAGGTTAACAGTTACCTTGACATTAACCATTCTGTGTTGAGGGGGAGACCAGCCATGTTCTTACGCTGGGCTTAAGTCTTTTTAAATAGTCATTTCTACAGTGATACCAGGTAACTGAAGACAACTCTTGCTAACGAATAATACTGAGGTCAAGTACAAAAGAATCTTTTTGCTGCTGTGGATCAAGGCTATCAACCTTACCTGTGTTATGAGGCTGGTGGCGTTTAATCCTATGTAACGTATGTTAGCAAATTGTTAATGAATTGGAAGGGTGTCATGCTCTTTCTTTCCTTGGGAGGTGATGTGTGTATGTATGAGGGTACAGCTCATAGGCACATGTAGAATTAATCTACTTCAAAATACTATTTATGATCTGTTGTTTTTTAGTGACTAATTGGCAGTAAGCTTGGAGAGAATAAATCCTGTTTTTTGAGTACTGAGATTGGATGGACATGGTATCTTTTAAGTTTAAAAAGGAGGTTCTAATGCACCCTCAGCCATCAGATATGCATGTTCTGTTTCTCCATTACTGCAGCTGCTCTCCAAGGTTCTCCTTTGGGATGGGACTGTATAGGAAGACACAGTCCGTGGTGTGGGACTGAGCAAGCTGCTGAATCATTGCCTTCTTCTGAACCTCTTCAACACACCACCAGGGCCAGAAAACATAGAGAAGTGTAAAGAGGTGAAAGGTCTTATTTCCATGGGGACAGATGTAGTCTGAAGTGTAATTATTTAACATTTGAAGTTGTTTTTTTGTTTGTTTGTTTGTTTTTTAATGACCTTGGTGTATAAAAGAATTTCAAAGCAAGCATTGGTTCCTAGGCTTTTAGGAATAACTGCTTAAAATGATGTTTTTGTTTTTTTGAAGAGTAAACACTGCCAATAATAACTGAACTAGCCAAAAGGAGAAGTCTGCCAGAAGTGGTGTGACTAATGTTATTGAAAGCCTTTTTTTTTTCTTTCTATTTTTTCTTTCAGAATACTCTCTGGGTGAACAGGTGGTTGCATGCTTCCCAGAAAGGTGGTTCCAAAATCTTGGAAGTGGGTCAACTCTCCCCGAGTCAGTGAACTTCTGCCAGCATTTGGTTCAGTGAGCACGTATGCTTCACAGGAATAACCACAGGTAATACACAACATGTTCTTTGGGATGCAGCACTTCCTCATATTCTTTATGTTAGTATTTCTTTTAGGGACGTGGTTCAATGGGCATGGTGGTGATGGGTTGACAGTTGGACTAGATGATCTTTGTGTTTTTTTCCAACCTTAATGATTCTATGATTCTTAAATTCCTCAAGTCTCATGCATTTAACACGCTCAGTGATGTACTTCCAACATCTACGTAGAACTAGAGATGCAATCCATAATGTAAAATGGATCGCTTTTGCAGTACTAGTTCAGGCTAGTTTGAGGCTCTAGATGTTGGGTGCAGTTAGTGGTCAGTGTAGCTCAAGGCACGTTTTAGCTTTATTGATTTTGAAGTCAGGTGTGAATGTGTTGCTATGTCAACTTGTTTTTGTAATAGTGATGAAACTGAAGAAGTTGTTCTCCTGTTGGTGAAAGTCAAGGCTCTGCGTATTGCTGAAGAGCTCACTGAAGAGTGCAAACGGGAACATCTTAAATCTGTGATCAGGAAATAAAGATTTCTTTGAAGCAGCAGTTCTTTTACTGAAACAAGCCTGATGCTCACTCTAAAAAAGTGGTAACGTTTAATGAGTGGACTGCCTATGGTTGTTTTACTGTGAAATATTTTGTTTTTTTTTTTTTCAAATGTCTTCTGATGCCATCTACTCCTAGATAGAATCACAACCGTCAGTGTGAAGTGCAGGTGTTCTGAAATATATGACGAAGCCTCACTGCTTTGTTCTTTTGGGAAGGATGACTGCAGTAAGTGCCTGTAACGTTACCACTGCTGGTGAGCAGACAACTTCACAAGCTGTTTTCAGTACCACATCAAATCACTCTGACTCGGGAGTCACTGAACTCTAACTTATTGTCCACTTAATGAGATAACTCTACCAAACTCACAGTGAGTTCTTCATAGCTATTTGACCCTGACACAGAAGCAGGAATTCTGCGTGCAGTGAGAAGTTTGATCTGTGAACATCTACTGATGGTAAACGGCTGTTCAGGAAGGTAAGAAGTTGCACAGGAGAATCGTCTTAACTACGCTTACTCTTCTCCAGAGTATGATTTGTAGTGGAGCTTTGTACTTGAGATACAGACTGGACTTTGTGCAGAGGCTTGGAGTTGTCACCCGCCCTCATTTATCAGACGAGCAGAACAACAACTCCAGTTACCTTCTAGTAATCGGCTCTCTAAGGACATTTACCTTTTGCTTCCCTGTAAGACCCATTAAACCTCATCTCATTGTACCCGTGTTAGATTCCTAATGTTGTGTAACTTCATATATGTGCAGTAAATATTACTGCTGCAGAATAAAAAGGATGTTTTACTGTAGAAACAGCACTGCGTCACAAATTCTGCTAAGTTTGCTATTGCCTGCTTCTCTAAAATGTTATGTATGGGTCTTCCATTTAACTCTTGGGGGCTTTTATTCCCTATGGTTTTTCTGTTGTTTTTTATTTACAGAATATGTATTTTTGTAAACTATTTTAATTGTAAATAGCATTCATCAGTGTTATAGACAACAATGACTTTTAAAATAAAAGCAAAGCAATTCTTTTGAAAAGTAAAGATGTTTTTGTGTTAATGAGACTTTTAACGCTTTCAAGTCTTGAACACGACAGGAATGTTATGTGAAGTATGGAAAAAAACTGTGGCACTGCTGGCGCTTCATTATCTGCAGGATTTAGGAGTTCTGTTGTAAGTAATTGTGCACTTCTACTTTCCTGAGTGCAAAGAAAATACAACTGATGGGTAATCAGCTGAAGCATGTGATCTCCGTGCTTGCTTTTGTCTCCTCTGCTTCCTTATTCATGTTGAAAGTTGCTCCCAAAGAAATTAGTCTTGTGCTGCTATGAAATTGGAATAGGTTCTATCACGCTTTACCTCTGTAGAGGCTTCTTCCAGTGGCTGCAGACGTCACTTGTCATGACTGGTAAGCAGGGGAAGGCGATTTTTACTGGAGCTCAGAAGCCCCATCCCAGTTGAGTATCCTTGAGAACCTACCGTGCCACTTTGTGGTGAACCTTGCACCCATTCACACAATCTGACTGGAGTAACAGCTAATCTGGCTTCATTCTTTCAGGCTGGTTTCAAAACGTTGGTATTACTGCTTTGTTGTCAGGTTACTATTGGTGCTTTATCAGATGTCATTTCAAAAGTGCCGTTACAGGACAGCTAAGCAGCACTTACACTCAGATTGTCCAGCTGGGCTTCTGTACATCTGCTTCCCTGCCATAGCCCCCTTCTGAACCTTCTGAGTGAAGCATTTTCACAATTGGCCCCTGTCTACTTGGCAAAGGCAGAAGAAACAGTTATTTGGAAGTGACAACACAATAACTGCAAACCCCTTCTATTAGCTGTGATTTAGAAGGGAAGGCAGAAGCAGGGCTGAACACACTGTAACACTGGTCAGAAAAGGAAATGTTTGTTTTCAGGAAGGGGCAGTTTAACATTCAGATGAGAACTGCTGAAATTTCACTGTCTTTTATTTGCATACGAAACTTGAAAACTGACAATTCTTACACTGAACTCAAAGCTGTTACTTGGTTCAGCTCTTCACTCGCTTCCCTCCGTATTTATTCCTCTATTTTGAAGTATCATACTCTCTCAGCATATCGAATTCCAGCCAGGGCTGCTTCCACTTCTGTGCTTCCTTCATTTTTTTCTCGGGTAGCTCAAATTTTATTCCTTTTATGTTGTATTTTGGCCTCTCCCACCGTTTTGACCATGGTTGAGGTTTCATTCTGACCTGCAGTTAGAGGGAAAGATTTTTTTAAAAAGAAAAAAGGTATTAAAAGGTCAGAAGGTGAGAATTCTGACTGTGAAGCAAAGCAGTGAGACAAGTGCTGCTTTAAGAGAAGAGAGCAGTGTGGCTGTTATGTTTGTTCATGTACCCAAATAACACTGATTTATTACACCGTCCTTAAGTTGATATGCTGTTAACTCTCTTCTACGCTTCTAACTCTGTTACTTACTAAGGAAAGAAGAATAGGACAGCAGCCGTTCCACCTTTTCCCTGTAAGCTAAGTCGGATAGCATTCTTTTACCAGTCTGCCAGACCTCCTGAGATGCACATCTTGCTAACTGCTCCTTCCACCCCCCACATCAGTAGCATTAAGTTTCCATAGCGCTGGCTGTTCTGTCTGCACAGTGTAATACAGAGGCATCTGCAGGCTGTTACTCCTTGCACGTCTCCTAAGTTACCTACTGAGGAAGGCAGGTACTTTGGTTATAAATGTTCTTTCACTACAGGAGTAGCATTAAGGTACCGGATTTTATATGCTTGTATCACCTTGATAACTACCACAACTAAAAGCTGTTTAACAGCCTTCCAGGCCATTGTAGAATGGCCACTTGGAAGAGACTCACAAGGATCATAGGAGTTCAACCCCTGCCTCCACATAAAACCAACCCCTGCCTCCACATAAAACCAGCCACACTATGTCTGAGAGTGGTGTCCAAAGGCTCCTTGAACTCTGGCATATTCTGTGCATGGTCAACCTCTGGTGCAGAAGCTTTTCCACCCTGACCCTCCCCTGTTGCAGTCCTCCATCTGGCCCTGAAATGGAGCCCTGCAGAAACCCCAGGTGACTGCTCACCATCCTGATATAATCCCGGTATCAGTCAGAAAGTTAACTAAATTATCGCCTACGTTCCCACTAAAAAATTAAACTCCTGCCTTGTTTACAGGAATTTCTTCATGGTCTAAATGAGACACAGATGAAAAAAACACTTTTTTCATCACTTGATAGTAAAAGATAATAATTTTTTTCCTACTGTTTTTTACGAACAGCTGAAGAGAGCCTACAGGAGGCACCACATTCAAGTGGTTATCTTGTGTTGGCAAAGCTTAAGGGGACTCTTAAAACTCTTTTCTGCTCCGATGAATTATACTGTGCCATAGAAATCTCCTTATGCTCTGGAGTTCAAGAGTCTGGCAGCTAAGTTGAAGGCACGCTTCCTGACACAGTACTGGCCAGAGGGCCACTACCAACAGATTATTTGCATGGGGTCACTGTGTTTCAGACAGCATGGAGACTTGGCCTCAGAGCCAGGGAATGGCTTGAACACCTCCAGGGACAACAGTTCCACCACCTGCCTGGGCATTTCGAGAGGACATTTTTCCTAGTATCCAACCTGAACCTCCCCTGGCACAACTGAAGGCCATCACCTCTTGTCCTCCTGCTGCTCCTTGGGAGGAGAAGCTGACTCCCACGCAGCCACAACCTCCTTTCAGGTAGTGGTGCAGAGAAATGAGGTTTCCTTTGAATCTCCTCCAGACTGAACAATCCCTGCTCCTTCAGACACTCCCATGATATTGTGCCCCAGATCCTTCACCACTCTGTTGCCCTTCTCTGGACGCGATCCTGGGCCCCAGTGCCTCTCTTGTAGTGAGGGGCCCAAAACTGAGCACAGTACTGGACGTGCAGTTCCACCAGTGCTGAGAACAGCAGGCAGATCGCTTCACCAGTCCTTCTGACTGCGCTATTTCTGACACAGGCCAGGATGCTGCTGGCATTCTTGGCCACCTGGGCACACTGCTGGGTACGTGCAGCCAACTGTTGACCAATACCCCCAGTGTGCAACGTATCACATCGTCACTCTCCTCTCAGAGGCAGCACTGCCACTTTAAACACTCCGCCGCTTAAAGCAGTGCAGGTGGGCTTCGGAGACATGAAAAATGCTTAGCACAAGAGGAATTCCATTTCACAAAATACGTGCACTCAGCTCCCAGCTGACCTCGAGATGTGAGGCAAAGGCAGAGGCAGGGCCCATGTCTCTGTCACCTTCCGACATGCACTTTTCGAGTACCAATGCCTCAGAGCCCTGAGGAATCTGAGGGCGGCCCCCACCGCGGCCTACCCCTTCTACCTCCTCTCCTCTCTCTGCTTCTGCTTGTCAATAATGACGAGCTTCGGGGGCAGATGGAATTTTGTGGGCTCTCCATCGCCGTTCATTCGACACATCGAGGAAGAAAACCACCCGGTGAAGATAAAACGCTCAGAAAAACACCGTTCTCAAAAGGCACCGTTCCCCACAGCCTCGCAGCTCAAACCCCCCGCAGGCGGCCGCCATAGTGACTACGAGTACTTCCGGTCCGCCGGCGCCAGAGCGCAGGGTGGCTACGGCAAGCTCGGAGGGCCAAAACTGCCCTCAGCGCGAAGCGGAGCTGTGTGTCGCTCTACTCCTAACCCCTTCTGAGCTCTGTTCATTATCTGATGGGTGTATTTGAAGTGGAGGGTATTTGACGCTGCTTAGAGAAACGAGGGGCCTGTGAAAAAAAGGAGCGTGCTGCATTTTGTGGTGCAAGATGTTCTGGGAACTGCTGCTAACAATGCCCAGCAGGCTTCCTTTTTGCTGGGGAGAGTTTTAGCAAGGATTTTTTATATGAAAAGAGTTCATCCTATATTTCCTTTCCACTGACCTTCCGTCGTACTGCTTGAGCAATTGCTATGTCTTGCTGTAGAGAATGCACATGCACCTGCACCTGTATCTGCACAAAGAATCATCTAAACATCTCTGTACGGGTTTCTTTTTGGCACTGAGGTGGAGCTGTGTGGAACACAGACTTGGATGAATCTTCAGTCGGGTGCAGGGACGCGTAATGCTCATCTTAGATGTCACGCTGACAGCAGCAGTAGAGAGGCAAATGTCATAGGGTTTCATGTTTTTTTTTTTTTCCTTTTGTTTCAGTCCTAATTGTGGAAGCATAGAAGCGTTACCCAGACCAATTGAGCATTTCTCACATGCGCTTTCTACCAATGACACATGGCAGTGGAAGTCAGCATCAGAAGCATCAGTAACAGCCCTGCAAAAGACTGGTGAGAGTTACCCTGGCAGCCTGTTTTGGCAACCTCAGGTCTCTGCAAGCTGTTAAGCTGTGTCGTAAGTCCTCCCGTGGTGCTGACTCAGCTCTCCCTGTCTTTGGTGTAGGAGAGCTGGTCTTGAACTCCTTCCTGTTTCCTGCCTATCATCTGCTCCCTGCTTTGCCCGTGGCCCAGTGAGCCTTTTATTCCTCGCCCCCAGATTTGCACCTGTGGATGAGAGCATCTGCTTATGTGCGCTTCTTTTCTGCTTGTGGTGTCAGGCTGAGCGACGCCTCCCAGCCGAGCTTGTGGTGAGCGAGACACGGAGTAGGTGGAGATGGAGTTCTCTGTGTCACTAAAGCATGAGCTTGATGGCTGCCGTGAGCCAAAGCAAGAGAGTTTGTGTGTTTGATTTCTGTGTTGGGCTGAGTGGGTAGAGCAGGGCAAGGGGGCTGATTTGGACGTGCTGCTTTCCCAATACGGTGCTGTTTGCGTGGCAGTGCTTCTGGCGTTGCAAATTGTGTCAGATGTCAATGAATTCCTTGGAATCTGTTGAGTTGACTTGTGCAGGTTTCATTGTGGAGCTGAACCCTTCCTGGCCGCTTCTGTGCATAGCCATGGCCTTTGCTTCTTTCTTGCCTTTTTTTCTTGGTTGCGTTTGGCACTGTGCAAGCCGTGAATTGCCAGGGAAGAGCTGGAAGTGCTCTGGAGTTGTGGGGGACAAACTCCTAAGAAACAATGTGCAGCTTCAAAGCCCCAAAGTTTGGAGAGATGAGAGATGCGCTGCCTGGTGCAGGACATGATGCGCTCTGCAAGGCGCTTTCCATGAAGACCTCAGATCTGCGCTCAAACTGCATCCAAAGCAACCCAATGCCCCGTGCTTGTTGTACCCGGAGGTATCGGTGCCAGGTGTTGCTGCTGTGTTTGCCATGCCATTGTGTCGGCAGGGTGACGTTCATGGCGTGCGATGCCCTCTGTCATTCAAAGCATCCTTGCAGATGTTCCTAGTGAGGGGCATGTTTCATTGACACCATAGGTTGTTTTCTGGAAAATGAAAGAGTGGGCTTGCGTACCCCCAGATGGTTTTCATTTCCTGCTGACCACAGTGCACATCATGTCTGCTGCCATTGCCCCACGGCCCTCTTGTGGTTTAAGCCGGTGGGTGGCTCAGCACCACACAGTCCTTTGCTTACTGCCCCCTTCCCGGTGGGATGGGGGAGAGAATTATGGGGGAAAAAAAAAGAATGTGGAAGTCATGTGTTGAGAGAAATCTCTTTCCAAAGGTAGAGAAAAGGACAGAAGTAATGGATGTATATATAAATATATACATGTATATGAATATATATATATGAATGCATATAACAAGTAATGTAGAAGCAGTGGCTCAGCACCTCCCAAGCAATGGGCAAGCAGAGAAAGAGAGTGAGGTGAGCTCCCACCCCGCCCAAAACCCCTTCCACTTGATGTCATATGGTATGGAATATCCCTTTGGCCCGTTGACATCAGCTGTCCTCATTTGGTTTCCTCCCAGCTCCTTCTTGAGAGATTTGCTGAGAACGGCCTTGGCTCTGTACAGCTCTGCTTATCGGAAACTATAAACACGAGAGTGTTCTCACTGTTGTAGCATCATAAGAGAGACTGAAGAAAAATCCTTCCCATCTGAAACTAAGGCAGACCCCAGTGTCCGTGCAGTGAGCCGTGTGGGGTTGCAGGTTGTGCATTTCCCTGACAGCATTGGGCAGGGTTGCTGGGGAGGTGCTATGAGCTCTTCTTGACGAAGCTGTTTTGATTCCCTTTGTCCGTGTGCGAGCGGTAGCGCTTATCCCCCCTTGTGTTCTGTCCCACGGTATTACTCTTGGTGGGCAGAAGGAGCTGGTGGATTCAGCAGCAGTACATTCTGTTGGTTTCCTCTCTGCTGCTTCATCCCTGGAGCTCGCTGCTGCACGGAAGAATACAGGCGTGTTTATCCCAGGGCTGCTGTAAAGGGGAGCCCGGTTGGCGTAGCAGTGAGCAGCAGCTAACGGGCTGTGCAGAGGAGGGCTTTGCAGAAGGAGCAGGAGTGCCTGCGTCCATCTGTATCCTCGGATACGTTCTGGCGGTGAGGCACCAGCTGTGGCCACAGTGACTGAATGCAGACTTGGCCTGGGGCTGCCACGTGGCGTTTCCTAGCCCGCTAGTATACCTGGCAAAGCACAGCCACCCTGCACCCAGGGCAAGCGTCTGTCTTAGTGTCATGTTTCATGCTGTCTTGTGAAGCTCAGGCACGGGGGGCAGCTTCCCCCCAAAGAAAAGGAGGAGGAAATGAGGTCGTCATGGAAGCCAAAAGGCAAAAATGCACTCGGGAAAGAAATTGGCAAAGCAGTCTGGTAGTAGTGCTGTGTTTCTCTTCCTTTATTTCCATCCAGGTGAAAGAGATGGCTGCTCTAAGCCGCCCTTGGGTGCAAAGAAGGACCCTAGTGTGGATTTGCCATAGGCCCAGCAAGAGGCTCAACAGGACCAAGCGCCGTGTCCTGCACTTTGGTCCCGCCAACCCCATGCCAGCTTCTCCAGGATTTGGCTGGGATGGAATTCCAACCATGCACTGATTTCTCGAACGCTGGGCTGCCTTTTTGGAATCCTGTGGTCTTGTGACGTGGTCTTGCCTCCCAACCTTGTCCGTCCATGGTGGAGCAGCCGGGTGGCCCTTAGTGATGTCATAAGCGGCTAGAATGAGGGGAGGAGCAGCGCGTGCTGCTTCCCTTCATTGGAGCGCTTGAGCTCGGCGTGAGTACGTGGCTTGTTGCACTTGTGCACTGATTGAGTCCCTTTGTCTTCATCCCGTCTTGCGCAGCGCCTTGTAGGTAAGCTGAGACGGTGCGGGATAGACGGGTGGGCAGCGAGGGCTTGAGAAGTGCTGGCTGGCAGAGCTCCTAGGTTCATATTGCTTCGTCTGGACCGTCATACACCATTTTCCCCCAGGCCATCACTTCCAAAGCCATCCATCAAGATGGCATTTGTCCCACGGTTTTTCCCTCGCCTTCCTTGCTAAATTGTGGAGGCTCACTGACCTGCTCTTTCTCTGTCCCCTCCCCACCCTCCGCCTGCTCCCTTGGTGCAGCTTTTGCTCGCGGAAGATCAGAGCAAAGTGACAAGGAACGGCTGCGGGTTCGAGGATCTTCTTCTCCCTTGTTCTGATCTCTTGCCAGGTACGTGCCATGTTTTGTATTGCCACATGGTTCAGCAGCCCGTGTTTAGTCACACCGTGTGTAGTAACACAGCCTCGTCCAGCTGAAATGCAGCTCTGGTCACGTGTGGGATTTTTCCACTTCCTCTCCAGCTCAACCCTCAGCAGGATGCTGCCTGTAGTGCTGGGAGCAGCTAGTGTGAAGGAAAGCAATCCCTTAGGCAAAGAGCCCTAGTCCCACTCTGTGCAGAGCTGCACAACATGAGCCAGGGGCACAAGCGCGCATGCTTTGGCTGTGTGAGTGTGCCCGACAGCTGTAGGGAGCACAGAGGGCATGCAGGCAGAGGAAATGCGTGGGCAAGGCTGCGGCCGGCGCTGGTGGTGAGGCTGCTGCTGGGAGCCGGGGGCTGGGGAGCAGCTCCAGCCCCAGCAGGGACACCTCTCCCTGGCCTGCTACTGCGCTCTCAGCGTGCTGCGGGCAAATGCATCTGCTGCTTTGTGCCAGAGTCCCCATCTGCTAGCAGAGGGACAGCGACTTGGTCCAGTGCTGCGTATTCAAACGGCTGTCCCGTTTGATTAGACTGCACAGAGTGGTTGTATCTAGAACACCTGCCTCCGCCAGTGGGCAACTGAGAGTAGTTCTGAAGAAGACTCTCAATCCAGTGCTGTGTGAGCACCGGAAATGTGTTTCTTTTCTGTTGCAGCTTGTCGCGCCTGCTGTGATGGGCATCGCGAGCAGCGAGATCAGCCGTGGGCCTGACCGGGCGTTGACGGAGGTACAGTGTGAAGCTCTGCTTGGTCTCTGTTCCCTGACTTGAGCCAGCAGAATGAGCCACCGGTGTGCTCTCCTGCTTTTTAAGAGAGAGAGCATCCTTCCGGCTCTCTCGGTGTCACTGAAGAGCTGCCTTAAAAGCTTCATTTCCTTGCTAGTGGCATCAAGATGGCACCCTGAAATCCTCCTTGTTTGTCCTCAGCTCCTCACCATGGTCTGTGCTCTCTGTTTCAGCCTGAGAACCAGGGGAAGCCCTTGCTGGTCCAGGAGGAGTTATCTCTTAATATTCCGGCTATTGCTGCTGGCCATGTTATTAAGAGCTACGTTGCCCAGGCAGCGGATGAGCTCTCCTTGGAGGTAAGCAGAAAAAGAAGGCATTCCTTGTTGTCACGGACAGAAGAGTATAACGTGTGAATGCATCAGGAATATTCTCAGACACCTTCAGAATGCCTTGTGAGGCGAAGCCCAGAAGATGCAGGTCCAGATAGGACTTGCACTGGGTTGGATGCAGGGAGGAGTTCAGCCATGTCTAAAAGATGTTTTGATTTGGCATGCTTGCACTGTATTCTGTCTGGTGTGTAAGGCAGTGACTCTTGTACCTCCACGTTCAGCTTTCCCACGGGAAATGCCTGAAGAGCTGCCCCGGTGCAATTGCTCTCAAGCTGTGCGCTCTTTGGCAGTGCAGAAGAATGGCGTCATCTCAGCTGTGCTTTCCTCCCAGCTGTGCTGAAGCTGGGATTAATGTTGCAATCTCTTGCAGGTGGGAGACCTGGTGTGCGTTCTTGCTATGCCAGCAAAGGAGCAGAGCCCCTGGTGGAGAGGCAAGCGTGGCTTTCAGGTAGGCACAAGCTTCAGACTCCTGGGCGCAATTGCAGTCAAGTCAGGAACGTCAGCTTTGAGCTGCTCGGCCTCCACAGGGTGGCTTCTGGACGTCAACAGCTTCCCTGTGTCGCTGTCAGAGGCCTTTCCCTTTGGCTCTGGGCTTGGGTGGGAAACTGTCTCCTCATGTGACTTAGAAGCAAGAGCCTCTTGTGCTCAATAGGCAGTCAGGAGTTGACCATCTCTGTCCTTTGTACAAGCACGGAGAACAGCCATCTTATGCTCCGTCAATTGCTTTTGTAGGTCTTCTGGCTGCAATTGTTGAATGAGGGTTACTTTTCTGCAGGCCATTCTTTCTTGGTTGAACAGTTGAGGCCTGAGAAATGCTGCATTCAGTATTCCATCTCTCTTCTTGATCTTGTTCCAGGTTGGATTTTTCCCTGGTGAGTGCGTGGAGCTCATCAACGGAAAAATTCCTGAGGCCCTCATCAATTCAGCGCCAAAGCCAGGTACGGATGTTACATGTGATGGCGCGGGGAAATCAAATGGAGTCTTTTTCTGGGTGTGTTCTGTGTTGAATACCTCCTTGATCCATCCCACGTTCTCCTCTGTGTTGATGATCCTTCCTGCATCCCACGGGGCGTAGGGCTGCTGTTTTGTAGGCAGTGAGAATGAGGGCTTGGGCAAACGATAGGATCCTTGTAGAATGGCTTGGGATGGAAGGGACCTCAAGGATCATCAAGCTCCAACCCCCGTGCCTCAGGCAGGGCTGCCAACCTCCACTTCGAATGCCAGACTAGACCAGGCTGCCCAGGGCCCCATCCAACCTTGCCTTGGACTCCTCCAGGTACGGGGAAAATCTGTTGTTGTAGGTACTTGTTGGCAATGTTCTTCCCGCTTTTACGTGCTCTGTCGAATGTGTGATGCTTGGCCTGGTCCCACTGAGCCCAACCTGAAATGAACTGGTTTCTTCCTTTTGTTGTGCAGTGCCAAAGAAGCGTGGCAAGCTCCTCAGCTTCCTTCGTTCCTTCGTGAAGGCCCGCCCAGAGGAACCGAAGCAGCGGGAGATGGAGCTGGCGAAGGAGAAGGGAGGGGTGTTTGGCTGTGACCTGGGAGAGCATCTTCTCCACTCTGGCCGTGATGGTAAGGAACAGCCCATTCCTGAGAGCTTCCTCCCTCTGTTGGGCATGTAAAGATGAAAGAAAGGGAGATCATGTCTAGCAAGGGGCAGGTTGATACCGGTGGAGAAACGTGAAATGGGAGTTGATGGCTGAAAGGGAAGCTGAGGCTAATGCTCATAGGAGGCCGGCACACTTGTATTTGTTTAAAGCCAAAGGTGTAAGCCAATCCCACGCTAGCCTGAAAACCAAGGAAGCCTTTTGGCCCAAGAGAGTGTAGTGCGTCAGTTTCCTAGCTCTTCTGGACATGAGGTCTCACGCCTCCATTGCGGTGGGAGCTGTGATGGGACTTGTGGCAGTGTCTCTGGCTTCCCCAGAATTACTTTCTGCAGGCTGCTTGGCAGGTCCTGGCATTTCTTGAAAGCCAAGAACACGTCCGTGTCCAGTTTTGTCCCCGGCTCCTGCCTGTCTGCGCCGTCTGCGACAGCCTTTTTTCTCCTCTACGGAGGAGGCAAGCAGTAGCCCGGCTGGGCTTAGTGGATGGGATGTGACAGGGGCAGCGGCTGAAGCAGGACTTGAATCAGGAGCTCAGCTAAGCGCTGGCCCTTGTTCTGTAGTCCCCCAGGTCGTGCAGAGCTGTGCTGAGTTCATTGAGCAGCACGGCGTGGTGCAGGGGATCTACCGCCTGTCCGGCGTGGCGTCCAAGATCCAGAAGCTGCGGTAAGAGTGCTTCTGGACTGTATGTTGTCTTGCTTTGGAGTTGTTTTCCTCTTTCTCCAAGCCCTCTGTTTTTGTGTCCTTCTCTCCAGCCATGACTTTGAGTCGGAGCAGATTCCGGAGCTCACCGTCCGGGACATTCACAGCGTGAGCTCCCTGTGCAAGATGTACTTCAGGGAGCTCCCGAGCCCTCTGCTGAGCGAGCAGCTGCATGGCAAGTTCTCGGTAAGCACAAGGCAATGGCCTTCATGTCCCTCATCGTGGCCTTTTCCATCCACACACACGCCTGCGCACCTTTTTTTGGTCTTTTTTCTGTTGAAGTTGGGGTTTTGATGGACATCCAGTGGGTGTCTCTGTACAACAAGCAGCTCGTGCTTCCTGCACACCGGGTGCACCGTAACACCTGGTGTGTGCATCCTGCCATTGGAAATGTGGGAGATGGGAGCAGCAGTGCCCTCTGCAGCTCGGAGGCCCTTTTTCTGTTAGCCCCATACGCTTGACTCGCATGATGTGTGTCTCATTCCCTTTCTGCTTTCTTCCAGGATGCTGTTTGTGCCGGTACAGATGAGGAGCGGTTGCTCCGAGTGCAGGAGGTCATCCAGCAGCTGCCTGCACCTCACTACAGGTCAGAAAACTGCTGCCCTCGGTGTGGGGAGCTCAGCCCTGCTGCACTTCAGAGGGCGATGATGCGATGGCAGGCTTTGTCTCACGCTGGCAACGTGATGCCTGTGTGTGTTGAAGTGGTTGATGTCTGCGTGGGGTGAATGGATTGGGTCAGCTCCTGGGCACGGGGGCACGGCTGGTGCAGCTGATGTCTGCAGCTGTGCTGTGCTGGGGCTTGGTGCTGCAGTGTGGCACTTGGGAAAGCTTGATCTACTTGCTAGTAGCAAGAACAATGAGGTTTGTTTGGTGAATGTGAGCACGGCGTGCTCAGTAGTGCTGAAGGTTTGGCTCTTGCTTTCCAGGACGCTGGAATACCTGATGAGACACTTGGCTTGTCTCGCTGGGAGCTGCTCCGTCACAAACATGCCCGCTAAGAACTTAGCGATTGTGTGGGCTCCCAACCTCTTCAGGTAAACTTCTTTTTCCATTTCAACACAAGGCTTAGATCTGTTCTCCCCACGGGCACACTTTGGAGAGGAGGACAATTTGTGCTCTCTTGGTTTTGTCAGATGGGGCTGGTGTGTCCTTGATCACCCGGGAGAATGTCTTCAGTGGCATCAGTGATTGCCCACTGCGGAAGTCTCCAGAGCCCAACTGGACAGCCTTTGGCTGCCCAAATGCCCAAACGTGGGGAAACGATCTCGGGTCAATGACTTCTCCAATCTGCCTTTTCTACAGATCCCAGCAGAACGAGGCTGCCTGCGCCAGCGGAAGAGCTGCCTGCGAGGAACTGCAGAGGCAGTCGGATGTGGTGGAGTTCATCATCACCCACACCGACGTCCTCTTCTGCTCCAGCTCCACGTCATGCATTGGAGATGGAGCAGGTGAGCGTCTTCCTGCATGAACTTTGTCTTGATGAGACACCTTGATCAAATGTAGGCCTTCTCCAGGATTGTTGAGATACGCTTTTGCTATCGAGGGGCCAGCAGGCTTGTGGGCTTAGATGAGAATATGGCATCGTCTGTGGCTGGATGCGGAGAATGTCCAAGCCCAAAGTTGAGCATGAGAAAACCGTCCCTGTCATGGTGATGTTTTGCGTGCAGGTGAAGCTTGATGAAAGGGTTTTGACCTCCTCTTTTTCCAGTGGTTCGGATAAGCAAGGCTGAGAGATGTGCGGCACCTCCCCCAGAACTCTGATGGCTGTGCCGCTGCTTTCTGATCCTCCCTCTTAGCTGTGGTCTTCCCTTCCAGGGCGCAGTTCTCCATCAGGGCCCAAGTCTGTGCAGGTGTCTTCTCCTGCCACCAAGCTGCTCACCCTGGAGGAGGCACAGGCACAGAGGGGAGGCCACAGCAGCTCTCCCGCTGTGACAGAGAGCAAGGACATGGACGTGGAAGAAGGCCCCGCAGCTGCGCGGGGGAAATTCCACACAGTCATTGACTTTCCGTCTGAAAGGTAAAGAGGACTTTCTTTTCCAGCAGCTTCCTATCAGACTTGGTTGGGTGGGCTTTAGTGGGTTTTTCTCCACTATTGCTAGTGCCAAAACTTGCACAAGCTACGTGACGCCAATGGTGCGTGTGGTGGTGTACCGAATGTCCCCTCCCTTTGGACTCTGAGGTTCAACTAACAGGCATGCTCTGCATCTGGGTTGGCATGGCTGAGGGGAATGTAGCCAGCAAAACTCCAGGACTGAGCTCTAGGAATGGAACCTCAACTGTGTGAATCAGAGCGAGCTTCAAAGTTGTGTTTCAGCAAGAACCAGGCAGTGCTAGTAGCAAGCAAGTGTTGGCAAGAGCTCAGGGCAGCTCTTCCCTCACCCTGCACCATGCACGACTCACACCGCTCCCTCTTTTCTCCCTCCAGACCAAGTCCACCCAGCAGGGTGAAGGAATCCCCAGCATGCAGTTGGTGTTCCTGTTTCAGGCCCAGAAAACCATCCTCTGTGGCCAAACACCAACTGCAGCACGATGCCAGGGAGCCCTTGGAAACAGAGGTGGTGGTCCTGGCAGGTAAGGGTGCACATCCAGCTGTCAAAACCCTGCTTGTCAGCGCCATCGAATTCATGTTTGCAGTGGGCTTGTTCCTCCTGCTAGCGTTCAAGCCCGTGCCTACCATCTTCGGTTCAGCCCTGTCTTTCTTTCCCAAATCTGGTGTCTCTGGTGAAGTCAAGATGTGGACCTGCCGGAGCACACCCCTCTCGTGCCTTTCCCCGAGTACTTTTGGAAAGAGACAGGAGATGGGCACCACTGCAGTATGTCTCAGAATGATTCATTCTGACACTTAGGATGGAAGGAAGAGTACCCTTGCGACTCCGTGTTGCCTCTGTATCAGCAGGCACACGTTTAAAAGAAAGACAAACAACAAAAGCGCAACAGTTCCTTTCGAGACAGTGCTCCTCCTGTTGGTATTGTCCTATTGGCTTTGTCCTGCTGCCACTGCAGAAGCAAATCTCATGAACCAGTCTCATCATTCAGCTTGTGCAAGTTTGCCACTAACTGTTTGCCTGTGTATCTACTCCTTCCTAGGTGAACCAAGCCCTCGTCCACGCAGAAGAGCCAGAGCGTATAGCGATGCTTCACTGTGTGCGTCCATCAATAGAGAGCTGCTAGGAAGCACGAATCGCTGCGGCTCGGATGAGAGCCTGCCATATAACACCAGTGATGGAGTGAAGGTGCTCATCCAGGTGGAAGCCCTCATTTCTAACGGCTGTGCAGAAGACGCTGACCTGAGCCTGCCAGAAACAACAGCGGTCACCGAGCTGGACTGTGACGGGGCGTCATTGCAGTGCAGCCCAGCCCAAGCACAGCCCGAGTGCCCCGACAGCAGCAGCTCCATGCAGGAGCAGGTCAGCGTCAGCCAGGAGGAGCCGAGCCTGGTGGAGGGGGACGTAGAATCAGAGCTCCAGTCTCCGGCATCGGGCAGCAGCACGAGCTCTGAGCCCCTCTCTCCTTCACCAGAGAGGATGAGTCCCCTGTGTACACCGGACCTCTCACCAAAAAGCCCTCCTGGCTCTTAGGGAATAAAAGCACGCTGGTGCTGGATCAACGCCTTGACTGCCTTCTGAGTCTTCATTCCCAGGGATTGGGATGGATGCAAGCAACAGCAAGGCAGCTCATGTTGCAAGGCTATGGCTGTGGGCTGTGCGTGCAGCAGAGCTGCGGGTTTGTTCCCATTTTGTCTGGCTGTGGGATGCCTGCAGCGAGAGCTGTGCTCCCGTAGTGTATGGTAGCAAAGAATCTCCAGCATCCGGGATGCTGCTCATGATCATGGCCTTCTTGCTGGCTGTGGCTTTGTGATGCTTTTGAGTGAGGGCTTTTGGATGCTCCTGGATGCCTCGGCTGGTCCCCGCCAGCTCTCTCCTCTCTCCCGCCGTGTCCATTCCTGGCTCCCAGCTACGAGCTGGCCCTGCAGAGCATCTGCAGCCCTGTCAGCATCAGCATCCAGCAGCGGCAGGAGGAGCTCCCCGTGAGCAGCATCTGCCCGTCCCTCCCCCGGGCTCTCATTGGTCAGCGGCAGCTCTGTCCCTCCCCCGGCGTCTCATTGGTCAGCGGCAGCTCTGTCCCTCCCCCGTTGTCTCATTGGTCAGCAACAGCTCCGTCCCTCCCCCGGCGTCTCATTGGTCAGCGGCAGCTCTGTCCCTCCTCCGGCGTCTCATTCGTCAGCGGCAGCTCCGCCGGCTCCCATTGGCTGAGCCGCCATGCGCGGGAGCGGCCGTTGGGAGCCGGCAGTGTCAGGCGCGGCTCTCGTCAGCGAAGCGCCGCACCGGCAGCCCGGGCCGCCCCGCAGGAGATCGCGGCGTCAGCCGGAGCTGTCCGGGCAGCACCGAGCCGGAAGCCGCGGCACAACGGGAGCGAGTGCTGAGGACAGCTCCGCCGGAGGTGTGCGGGAGAACGGGAGCGGGAGAGGGAGAGGAGCCCTGCGCGGCCCACCAAGCACACTGCCCTCCCCTCCACCGTGGAACTCCCGTGGGTTTGGGCTGTGGGATTGGGATGAGGGCTGTGGGATGGGTGTTGGGATTGGGACTGATGGAGGCCTCGGGTCCCCCAGCGCCACAGTGCTGCTGCCAGCATCTGAACCATGCCCCCCCCCACCCCCAACCCCTCCAGCGCTGCTCCCGGTGCTTCCAGACCCATTGCAGCCCCCAGAAGCGGGGCTAAGGCGGGCCTGTGGCTACTGGGGGCTGTGGGGAGGCTATAGGGGGATATGGGGCTGCTGTAAGGGGGCTGTGCAGGGACTGTTAAGGCGTATGGGTCTGTAAGGAGCTGAGGGGGACTCTAGGGGGGATCTGGGGCTGTGGTGAGCCATCAGAGGATTTGTGGCTATAGGTGGCTGTGGGGATGTTCTGGTTGGGGGGGTATATAGTCAGGCTGCCCAGGGAGGTTGTGGATTGTCCTTCTCTGGAGATACTCCAAACCCAGCTGGATGCCTACAGTACAGCCTGCTGTATGGAGCCTATTTTGCAGGGGGAAAGGATGGACTCAGTGATCTCTAGAGGTCCATTCCAGCCCCTACAGTTCTGTGATTGTGTGACTGTAATCGTTGCTTCTTGCAGCAGTAGAGTGTTTCAGAAGAGGGAAAAAGATGGTGGCCCTGAACTGGCTTTCTGTGGATGGTAAAGCTGTGCTGAGAACTGGGCTGACTACTGCAGCTGAAAATGCGTGCCGAGTGTGCAGACGCAGAGGAATAACGTTTCCCTGTAGGTTGAGCTTGTGTAAGGTAGGTGTCCTTGCTGGGTGATCTTCTGCTTTAAAGCATCAAGTTGTAATTTGAAAAGCCAGGTTGCCAGTTCCTTTTTTCCCCAAGTGATTTTTTAGCCAGGAGAGATTGGAGGTGCTGTTTGGTGATGGAAGACGGAGAGAGGAAAAGCAAGTAAAAGGCATGCTGTGCATAGCCACCACATACCATGGGCACCGTTGTCGTCCTGCACAAAGGAGGAGCAGCTCAGCATGCTTGGCCTGGGCCGTGGGAGGGAGCATACAGACATCTGGACCAACCGGCAACGAGTTAGTTCTGCAGGTTGGTTGTTCCCTTGCTGCTGGGCTGGGGCGTTTGAAGAATGATGCACGTGCTGATGCCCAGCCAGTCTTTGGGGCTGAGTCTGCGTAGCAGACTGCAGAGCACTGCTTGGTCCATTTGAGTGTATGGAACAAGTGTGACATTCTTTGTGCTGGAGTCGTGTGGAAGGAGTCCTATGTGTTTGCGACCTGACTTGAAGCCAGTGGGCATCACGGAGGAGTAGGGGAAGGGGATGAGGGGAGGCAAGTTGGGGTAAGAGGATGAGGCGTAGGAACGGGAACCTGTTTGGCCGATCTGAAGTGCTGCCGTTCTCTATTTGGTTTAGGAATCTCTGTGTGCCTTTTAAGGAAGAACAATCTCATTGTTCATCTTGTGAGCAAATTCATTCAGGCCTGTTAGTTGGTGTTGTTCTCTCCATAGAGCTGCAAGTGAAATGGATACTTCTGGTGTGATGTGCGGCCCCCTCCCGCCTTCTCAGATCAACCACGTTGGCAAGGCCTGGCTCTTGTTGGTGAGCTGTGCCCAAGGTGAGGGAGGTGTCTCTTCTGGGCTTGACATGCGGCAATCAGACCGTATAGCCGCTAAGGATTTAGAGCAGGCATGTGTTTCTTGGTGATGCGCGTACTCCCTGGCGCAAGGGGGATCGCTCCACCTAACTTGCACACTGTCAGGAGAAATGGTGCTATAGATGTAGGTAGGTCGAACTAATAGCTAATCAGTAGTTGACAGGAATTCGGAGACATATTCATTCCATTCTTGAGAGTCCATTAGCATGCAGTCCCTTCCCCCCTTGCGTGTGCGTAGAAGGTCGTGATGATGAAGGCTTGTAATCTTCCTTGGGAAGGCTCGTAGTCTTCCTCACTGCACACTTGTGACCCCGAAGGGGGGGGCATCCCCCGAACCGGTTTCAGCTTGCCCTGTAGACATCTAATCAGCTCCCTGCCCCGTGTTTTCGAGCTGCTCTCCAGTCCTTATCTCGATGGCCTTCATCCTCCCTGTTATTCCAGACCTAGTGTCTGTGAAAGTGCTTGCAATCCCTTGTTTTCTAGCACTCTCTACCTAAACTCCCTTTGTTTGCCTCTTATTGCTACTTTGTGCAGCTACTTTCCCTTTTCTTGCTGTGAGGCCCTTCTCTCTCTAACTGCAGGCTCCTGTTCTCACTCTTCAGTTCCCCCCTTTTCTATAGTCTAGCAGGGCTTCTACCTGCTAGATCATTTTTATTCTGTTCTACGTGTCCCCCAGTTTTTTGTCTCGAACTGGGGCTCTCCTATTCAATGGCAAATCACCTTAGGCTTCCTTTGGCCAAACCAGGCAGAAGAGGCATCCTTCACATCCAGAAGGCAAACTCCACCTACTCATTCCCTAACTTAGTTACTCAAGTGTATGGATCATATGGATTCATCGGCAAGATTGGAGTATTGTATTTGGATTCACATTCAATTAGTAATCCGAAATCCAAAACTTATCTATCGTTTCTTTTCTCCTTCTCCAGTTGCATATCCTCCAAGGGATATGAGGCTTTACCCTGAGTGGGCTAGCCGTAGCTCTTGCTTTAAACTTAGGGCTGCATTTTGGCTCTACCAGGCATCCCCGATAGCCACACAGCTAAGCATACCTTAGTGAAGATTTCTGTAACTTCTTTAGGGAAGTTTCTGTTGCTCTTCCCTTGCGTCCGACTTGCAGGTCCCCTTCCCCAGGCATCCTGTGAGGCCCTTCTCAGATTCTCTAACTGCAGGGTCCCGTTCTCACTCTTCAGGCTTTGAGACATGCCTTCCAGTTGCACGTTGTGTTCTTTGTGTTGTGTTGACCTCTTGAGCTCCAGCCCTAAGGGAGGATCCGAGCGGTAGCGCAGAAGGAACGGTTTAGAGTGGAAGTGCACTGCAAATGGCCGGAGGCAGCAGGAGCAGGGAAGTGATCATCGCCACTGTACTGTACTCAGCACTGGTGAGTCCTCTCCTTGAGTAGTGTGTTCAGTTCTGGGCTCCTGACTAGAAGTGGGACCCTGAAAGCCTGCAGTGTGTCCAGAGAAGCGCAATGAAGCTGTGAGGGGTGTAGAGCTCAAGTGTGATGGGGAGCGGCTGAGGGAAGTGGGATTCCTTAGTGTGGAGAAAAGGAGGCACAGGGAAGACCTTCTCCCTCTGTCCAGTTACGTGACGGACAAGAGGTTATGTGGAGGTGGGGGTGTTCTTCTTCTCGCATGGAACTAGTGCTAGGACTAGAGGGAATGGCCTCAGGTTGCATGAGGGGAGATTGAGGTTGGATGTGAAGAAGAACTTCTCCCAGTGGGTAGTCAGCCGCTGGAGGGGGCTGCCCAGGGAGGTGATAGAGTTCCTGTCCCTGCGGGTGTTCAAGGGACATTAGATGTTGCACTGAGGGATGTGGCTTAGTGGGAAGGAAATATTGGTGGTAGGTGGGTGTTTGGACTGGATGATCTCAGAGGTCTTTTCCTACCTTGCTGATGCTGTGACTGTAGGAAAGGCATCTGCTGGGTGTGTGCTTTGCTGGGTGAGCATCACCCTGCTGGAAAGCAGGCAGCTGTTGTCTTTGCAGACAGCCAGATCCACGGGGATTGGAAGCCTTTGGAACTGGAACCTTGTCTTTCCCGTCTCATGCCCAACAACTCATGCTGTTTGAAAGCAGCACCTTAGAGGCAACCTTGATTTCTCCAGCCTTCTCCGAGCTTTCCTAGAATCCTAGAATCGCTAAGGTTGGAAAAGACCCACAGGATCATCCCGTCCAACCGTTCGCCCTTCACCAATGGTTCCCCCTAAACCATGTCCCTCAACACAACATCCAAACGCTCGTTGAACACCACCAGGGTTGATGACTCCACCACCTCTCTGGAATGGCAGCCCATTCCAGTGCCAGGCCACCCTTTCAGACAAGTAGTATTTCCTAACGTCCAGCCTGAATCTTCCCTGGCGCAGCTTGAGGCCATTCCCTCTAGTCCTATCACTAGTCACCCGAGAGAAGAGGCTGGCCCCCAGCTCACTACAGCCTCCCTTCAGGTAGTTATGGAGAGCAATAAGGTCTCTCCTGAGCCTCCTCTTCTCCAGACTGAGCAATCCCAGCTTCTTCAGCCACTCCTCATAAGGCCTGTGCTCCAGAGCCCTCACCAGCTTTGTTGCCCTCCTCTGGACACGCTCCAGGGCCTGGATGTCTTTCTTACAGTGAGGGGCCCAAAACTGGACACAGTACTCGAGGTGCGGCCTCACCAGTGCTGAGTACAGGGGGACAATTACTTCCCTATTCCTGCTGGCCACACTATTTCTGATACAAGCCCGGATGCCATTGGCCTTTTTGGCCGCCTGGGCACAGTGCTGGCAGTGTTCAGTCTAGCGTCAATCAACGCCCCCAGGTCCATTTCCTCTCCACAGTCTTCCAGCCACTCTGCCCCAAGCCTGTAGCGGTGCCTGGGGTTCTTGTGGCCAAAGTGCACTCTTTGTGCCACGAGAGCTCTCCCGCTTCTCCCTGTGATGTGAGACTGTATGGAAGGCCCTGCAGATGTCTGGGTAGGTGATGGCAGTTGCTCTTCCTTTCCCCACTTTCCCCCAGTGCTGGACATAGTGGGGAACGGGAGTGGGGGACATCCCAGCAGTGGGTTCCTACCTCAGCCAAACTGAAGGGCTGTTCTGATGCGTGTATTTGAACTGGAGTGAATCTGATGCCGATGAGAGAAATGAGGGGCCTGTGGAAAAAAAGGAGCGTGCTGCATTTTGTGGTGCAAGATGTTCAGGGAACTGCTGCTAACAATGCCCGGAGGCTTCCTTTTTGATGAGGAGAGGCTTAGCAAGGACTTCTTCTATGAAAGGGGTTCATCATCTATTTCCTTTTCATTGACCTTTCATACTACTGCTTGAGAAATTAATGTTTCTTGCTGTAGAGAATACGCATGCACCCTGCACTTGTATCTGCACAAAGAATCTTCTAAGCATCTCTGTACGTGTTTCTTTTTGGCACTCAGATGGAGCTGTGTGGAAGACAGACTTGAATGTCACGCTGACAGCAGCAGTAGAGAGGCAAATTTCATAGGGTTGCATGCTTTTTATTTTTTTCCTTTTGTTTCAATGATAACCATGGAAGCATGGAAGCGTTACCCAGACAGAGTGAGCATTTGTCACCTGGGCTTTCTACCAATGCCATAGGCAGTGGAAGTCAGCATCGCAAGCGTCCGTGAGAGCCCTGCAAAAGACTGGTGAGAGTTACCCTGGCGGCCTCCTTTGGAAATCTCAGGTCTCTGTAAGCTCTCAAGCTGTGTCGTAAGTCCTCCCGTGGTGCTGACTCAGCTCTCCCTGTCTTTGGTGTAGGAGAGCTGGTCTTGAACTCCTTCCTGTTTCCTGCCTATCATCTGCTCCCTGCTTTGCCCATGGCCCAAGGAGCCTTTTATTCCTCGCCCCCAGATTTGCACGTGTGGATAAGAGCATCTGCTTATGTACATTTCTTTTCAGCCCGTGGTGTCAGGCTGAGCGACAGCTCCCAGCTGAGCTTGTGGTGAGCGAGACACGGAGTAGGTGGAGATGGAGTTCTCTGTGTCACTAAAGCATGAGCTTGATGGCTGCCGTGAGCCAAAGCAAGAGAGTTTGTGTGTTTGATTTCTGTGTTGGGCTGAGCGGGTAGAGCAGGGCAAGGGGGCTGATTTGGGCGTGCTGCTTTCCCAATACGGTGCTGTTGGCGTGGCAGTGCTTCTGGCGTTGCAAATTGTGTCAGATGTCAATGAATTCCTTGGAATCTGTTGAGTTGACTTGTGCAGGCTTCATTGTGGAGCTGAATCCTTCCTGGCCACTTCTGTGCATAGCCATGGCCTTTGCTTCTTTCTTGCCTTTTTTTCTTGGTTGCGTTTGGCACTGTGCAAGCCGTGAATTGCCAGGGAAGAGCTGGAAGTGCTCTGGAGTTGTGGGGGACAAAGTGCCAAGAAGCAGCGTGCAACTTCAAAGCTTTTGAGTGAGGGATGCCTCGGCTGGCCCCCGACAGCTCTCTCCTTTCTCCCGCCGTGTCCATTCCTGGCTCCCAGCTACGAGCTGACCCTGCAGAGCATCTCCAGCCCTGTCAGCATCAGCATCCAGCTGCGGCAGGAGGAGCTCCCCCTGACCAACTCCAGGCAGTAGTGCTCGGTCTGCAGGTTAGCTGCCATTTACCTGTAGGTGGCTCTTGCAGAAGAAGACTCAAACAGCAGAGTGTTTTCCTCATCTGCAGCACGCAAATGCTACAAAAGCAGAAACAACCCAGGAAGCTGTGGGTTTGGGAGTCTGCATGGACATGCACTGTCTGTGTTGTTAGTACTCTGCCATCCTTTATTGTCCTTCTCCTTGCTTGTCCATATGCTGCTGAGGATTGGAAAGCTGCATGTCCCATAATTCCCCTGAACCCAACTTAGGTGACTGGTTGCCTGAACAGGTAAGGACCGTGTAAATATACAATTTGTCATTGCACAGCACGGCAGTGCTGCCAGACTTTGTTATGGCTCTTTAGGGCACCTTGCAGGCTGTATGACATTTTCCTCTCACCTTTCCTTTTCTTTCCCCGAGGTTTTGCCTTGCTTTGCCCTTTTATTCCTGCTACCTTCCTCTGTGTTGCTCAGGTGTTGCAGTTCCTTTGTGAATATCAAATCCTGAAGCACTGCTGCTCAGCAAGAGAGCCGTCCTGTCAGGTTGCATTGCTTCACTTGTGAAGGCCCAGGGCCTTTTTCTGGGGCCCTCGAGCATAGAAGCGAATGGCAGCGGGAGGCCTGAGTGGCTGGGATGTAGCCTAAATTTTGATCTTGACTGCGATGGTGACCTAAAGGCCTGCAAGTGAAGAAGGATCCTGGGATGGAACAAAGTATCCTGACAGTTTTGAGACAGCTTGTAGTTGTGGCTGTAGCCACAAGTGTTTTGTTTCGTAGAGGGAGCTCATGTGGGTTGTAGGTCTTGTTCTTGCGAAGACTTGTTCTGCAACAGGTGTTCCACTTGGGCTCCGTAGCACGTGCTGGCCATGCGGGTACAGCACTGCAATGGAACAAACCCTGCAGGCCCTGGGGAGAGGCAAAGCAGGAGAGTGGCTGCCCCACGGTGGGGATGAAAGGCAGAGTGCCCTTTGAAGCAGGGGATGCCCTGCTGGCTCTGCCGATCGCATCCACTGCTGGCACGTTCCTTCTTCCTCCTTTCTGGCAGTTTGCTGTCGAGCAGATTGAGGTGGAAGTCAAAGACTCAAATCCAATGTTGCGAAGCCACTGCAGGATGCCAAATCCCTGCACGGGAGACCTGGCCGTGTGCAGGAGTTACTGCAGGATGAGGAGCTGCTATTGGTCTTCAAGCAGGTAGGAGTTTGTTATCCACACATAATACCATATGTATTTGTTGTTGTTGTTTTAAAATCAGTGCCAGTATGCAGTCTGATCCGATGTGTTTGCACAGTGTGGTGTAAGGATTGTCAGCTGAGAACAGCAGCAGAACATGGGGCTGTTGCAGGGGAAAGGCGTGGGGAAGGAAGCGGGGAAAGGAAAGGGAAAGCCTGGAAAAGGAATGGGGAAGGCACGGGGTGAAGGAAGGGGGCAAGACACGGGAATGAAGGGGAAAGGACAGCATACCTGTAGAGCAGCCTAAAAAGCAGTAACAAGCTCTGGGAGGACCGTGGCGTGCCAGATTCTGTACTGGGTGTTTATTTGTGTACTGGGCAGTTGAATTTGGGTATGTGAATATTTAAAAACAGTGCAACAGATGCTGGCAAAAAGTAATTTTTTTAAACTTTTTATTATTATTATTATTATTATTTTCTTTTTGTAAAGCTCTTAGCACGGCTTTCCTGAGTTTGGAGGAGTTTCCCTCTGTTTTCTTCGTCTTCACCCCCACCGCCCCCCACTTCTCATTCCGTGTTCTTCCCCCGTCATCCCGACAGAGCACTGACCGCCAGCGATTGCGCCGCGGGCCGCATCGATCCCGTCCAAGTTCTTTCCGCGGTCTCTGCCGCCACCTCGTGGCCAATGCGCGGAACTGCCGCTGTCCGCTGCTCAGTCCTGCAGGCGGCACAACGCGTGCGCGTGGGAATGCGGAAGTGGCTTCGTAACCGCTCTGTGCAGCTCATCCGCCGCTCTCTATTGTGATTAGTCCTCCAGGTCACAGCGAGCATGCGCCCGACGACTCCAAACCAGCAACTGTTGCTCCTAAGCGCTACGCGTGCGGGCGAGCTGCCGGTTCTCGGACCGCCGGCTCAGCGATCTCCTCCTTCTAAACCAGGATGTCCCTCATCTGTTTTCACTAGATGTGAAGGACAGGTGGGGTCAGGCATCTGCAGCTACCGAGATAGCCATCCCCATCACCTCTCAGTGCTCACGCAGCCAGAAGCAGCTGTACTGATAAGTTCAGACATCGTGCAGCTGAAACACAAACATCTGCCGTTCACTTGTGTGAACCTCTGTGTATGTATACTCTTTTGTACAGACTGCTGCTGGCCTGCTTGTGTTCAAAGAATTTCCACTGAAGTGGACTAAATATTTCTGTGGAATTGTATGCTTTTTTTTTTTTTTTTTTTTTTTGGCCTTGATCACCTGAAAGAAATGAATGAAGTGATGTGGGGAGTTCAAGTACAATCAAATGTGAAAGACTATGAAGAGTGGGAGACCTATTTGGAAAGTAACAAGAAGGGGAGGGAGAACATGTCTGGTAGTGATAGCTTGGTGATGTTAAGTTGGTATAAATTAAGTGGGACGCACTGATGTGTGCTGTATTCCTACCCACATCGACTTGGGTAGAATCTATGCAGTGTAACGTCGCTACACTTGCCATATTGTGCTCTTTAGGAGCGTGCTGTGTAGAGGAATATGGGTAAAATGTCAGTGGGGGTACCTTCAGAACTACCACTACGTCAGTGACATTTGGTGTTTTCCAAAGCATGAATCTTGTCCACACACAGTGCTTCTGTAAATGTTGGTATGGGTAAGTCTTGCAGTTCTTCTTTGCTCCAATGCAGGTGCTGCTATTAGCAAGGATTTTGTGCTTTGTTTTAAGCGGAAGATGTTCAGGAATTTGTTAACTGTTGACCTGTTGTGGTTTTAATTGTCTGAGTGTGTTCTTTTTTAGGATGGCATCGTTGCAGGATGTGCCCCGTGCCCTCCAGAGGGAGTATGAGAAACACGTGGAGAACATTGACAGTTCAAAGATAACTGCCCAGGAATGAGAGAAGTCTTCAGATGCTGCTATCAACTACAGATTCTACAGGGGCATGAGAACATACGTAGAGAACTTAGTAAACAGTTTCAATGAAAAAGTACGCGTGTTTTCCTTCCCTTCGCTGCCACCCATTTCTTTAAGATGATGAACCTGCATTCTCTCAAGGCAAAAATGAGATTTCTTATTTGGAATTGATGATGAGAGACGACCAGTTATAAGTCAATTCTATCAGAAACTTGAGTGTCACAGGAAACAAAGGAGGAACATACCACCCCTCACAGTAACCTAAAATGATTAAGGTAGGATATGTACGCTGGCTTGAGCTGTGGGCTCAGCTGGGTTGTGATGGAGAAAAACAGAATGTTATTGGAAGAAGTTTTCTTCAGGTGTAGTAACCAGGGTGTCCCAAAGCTGTATGAGAGGTGGGACTTGCGTTCAGTTTTGGGATCTCAAAATGTATTTACTTTGCAACGTGTGACTAGTAATAAGGATCTTACATTAGGTTTGAGTTGGTATTAGCTGGGTTGTGTGAGGATTTGTCAATGTAATCTCCTGTGTTGCTTTCTTTAACTGCAAACCTTAACTATTAAAAGTAGAAAATAAAAATAAAAGATTGAAGGTTGGAAGATGCTGCACAGAGTTTGGCCTCAATGAGGGTACCCTCCAGAGAATGCACTGCCAAATCTAACTACTGTCAGTTGTGCTGCAGCCTGAGGTGTTTTTTTATGTAACTGTACATAACTGTACAAGGTTTCGTTGAGATGTTTCCTGTGATGGCCGAGGTGTTCAAAGGCAGATTGAAGCAAACTAATTGTACCATGTAGTGTCCCGTTGAACAGCTTTTTGGTAGGGTCTTTAGGTAGTCCTGTAATAGGCAATTGGCAGTTTCATTTGTGGCTTTCAGTCTTAAACAGCCTGGAAAAACCTGCAGTGAGCAGGCTCTTGCTTTTCAGACTGTAATGCTCTTGTTCTCATCTCACCCTCATGCTTGAAAGCCTGTGAAAACTGTTCTTTCATTTGTTTTATTCAAACCTGATTGCTGTTTACCATATTTCAGCTGAAATACATAACTGAGCTCGAATCTGCTGTACGTGCACTTCTCCAGCAGCGAGCCGTGTCGGTACTGAAGCGAAGGCAAGATGAGCTGGAAACGGAATCTACTTATATGCGGCATCTGACAAGTTAGTATGAAGTTACCAGTTACTTTCTTACTGAAATCTCATTCTTTAAGTAGAAACACAGAGTTAATTCTTGGATTACATTTTATTTTCATGTGTAATGTTTTCTCCCTCCCTGCTGTCAGTGGGCATACTGTACTAGATGTCCTAGTTGAAATCCTTACCGAAGTAGGACGCGTAGTATCACTTCTCCGTGGTAGAATAGTGAATACAGCATGACCAAATGCTCGGTCAGTTTTGAATTACTGATCTCAGTGGCTGTCTATCAGTACTTGAAAAGAGAAACTGAGTCAGCTTGAGAAGAGTGAGCTCGGGGATGTAGCCCTTTCTGGTTCTAACTGGTGTGCAGGTGGGGTGGGTGCAAAGCATGCAGACTCTGAGTGTGTGTGCACTCTGGGAAGCACAGCTGGAAGCGTCACCAAGAAGGGGAGAGAGATCTGGGGTCCCTCCCTGTGCTCACACAGGTGCTCACCTCCCGGTTCAGGCTGTGACCTGGCAATCCCCCTGCACGAGGGAGCAGCCACAGCTGTCCTACAGTTCACTGATAATATTGACTGTGCTTTACACTGGACACTGTGAATTTTTCATCAGGAGGTTTTACTTACTTTGGTTAGTTTCCAAATGAAGAGCAGAAGCAGAATCAGTGTTCTGCATTCACCTCTTTGTCTTGTTCCTGTCTTCTGGTAGCTGGGAATGGCAAACCAAGTAATGGATGGACTGGAGAGTGATGAAAAGATGAAGCTTCTGAAAACGTGTGAGCATCGAAGGTACGTATAATTACATCTAACTGTAGTAAGTGTGTTCTGACCAAAATTCTGACCAATGCCTTAGGAAGAATAGATAGAAGATAGAAGACTGTAGGCTTCTTTAGTTTAATCAGTTTTTTGTCCAAAGTTGGAATGTATTTCAAATGGAGATTTGAACTGCCTTAGTGAGCAGGTCACGAGGAGCTGGGAGAGGCACGATGCGTATTTGCTGAATAACAGAAGAAGGATTTTCCTGTCTGAGCTTTTAAGAGACATACAAAATATGAAATGTAATGGGTATTTAAATCTGTGCAGTTGTTCAAAACTGCAGAAGTCTTTTGTGGTCTTCTGTATCTCTTTTTTCCTGAAAAAGTGCTGGTTTTAAAACCCATTTCAGTGTAAGAGGTGTGAAAGATGAAGCACAAATGCTGTTATCATAAAGATATTTCTTCTGTTCTGTAGGTGCATGAACTGTTCAGCTTATGCCTCAATAAATTCTGTGATTGTTTCTTCTTATTCCTATTGAATATTATCCATAGATAACGTTTTAGAGAAGAGTAGGAAAATCTTTGAAGATGTCCATGCAGATTGTTGTGACATCAGAAAAATCCTGTTGAAATTCCAGGAGCGGAAAGAGAAGTTTCCCAACTCTTACTGCAATGCTTACATCAGTTTTTGCCTGCCTAAGCTTTTAAATCCATTAGTGTGAGCTCAATTAATAAATTGGAGTCCCTTGAGGTAGGTGCATCACCAGACTTTATTTTGTGAAAAATTGTGTGTGTGTGTTCGTGTGTTCTGATATTCTCTGGGCTTCTGGGTAGGCGGTGCTCCGCTACGTTTCTGGTCTGTACTGTCTTTGCAAACTTGTCTACTCTGATGTACTCACCTTTGTTAACTGGCAAGACCTGTGGCTATTTCTGGCATCTCAAAGTATGACAGGACGGGGGCATGCTGCTTGCAGGGAAGACTTCTGTACAGGAGCTTTGCCGTGGGTTATAGAGGCATTCCAGAGCTTGAGATAAGAGTTTTAACTAGAAGGAGGACATCTTTTCCTCTTGTCAGGTTGCTTGTGTATGAATCACTTGCACCTTTATTAACCCTCTGAAATCTAGCTTTACATTCAGTTTTAGCTTGCTGCTTTGGTCCATTCCGTGATTAGAATCCATGTAAAACTGTTAAATGAGAATCTTTTGGTATCATTAGATACATTTTTGCATGGAGCTTTTTCTCTCAATCCTGACAGCTGAACAACGAATGGGAATGATCTTTCAGCAGAATTCTACAGACCTGAAAGAGATGCCCTGGTTCAGAGCTGTAGAAGGATTCAGCGATGCCAAAAAGTTGTCTGAATCAAAAAGAGATGATGATCCTGATGAAGAAGTTTTGCTTACAGTGATTGAAAAAACTATCCTGCCAAAAATTACAGGTATATTAAGGTTGTCTTGAGGACGTTCACTGCAGCTAGGTAATCAAACCTTAAATAAGTGGTAATGTAAAATTATGTTGATAGTTACAATTACTTGTTAAGGTTACTGCAAAGGAAAGGTTTAGCTGTTTGAACGTTTGCTTCCTTGAAACTAGAGCAGATAGCCACTTGGATATCATGAATGAAATTATTCCTATTTTTCAGCATTTGCCAAGAATGTGTGGGATCCTTTATCGACTTCACAGACTGAGAACCTTACACAGCTGTGCCATAACGTGTTTGAAAATCAGGTCCTGTCCAGAAGGGAATGCAGCCAGGCAAAACAGGTAAAGGCTGCTGTGGTAATGGGGAAGGAAGTTCTTGATGCAGTGTATGCACTTCACTGTAAATATTCACTGTAACATTCACTTAGCCCAGTTCTGGTTTTATTCTCATGCAAATCTGGGAGTTTATCCAGCATAAAGTAGGTGAAACTAAGTTGATGTTTAGGCCCTTAGCATGAAAAGAAATAATAACAACGTTTATGCAGTCGCCACACTTGACTTCAGGAAGAAGCTTTAGATAAGATTCTGTTTGTATAGTAGCTGTGGTGTTTTGTTGTGTTTTTTTTAATAGAACCTCATACCTGGAAAATACATTAATCTCGTTATCCAAGAGGATTTTGTTTAAAAAAAAAGAAAGAAAGAAAGGAAGAAAGATGGTTAAAGCTGATACTTGCTCACAGGTCTTTAATGCAAGTCGTGATCTTAGTGTCTATTATATACAGTGGCTCCTGCATTCAACTGAATTAGCATTTTGCTTTTCCACATGAACTAATGTGCCTTCTACTGTTTCATTGTAGGAATAGTTACCAAACATTAATGCTTATTAA
Source organism: Gallus gallus (assembly GCF_016699485.2). Lineage (NCBI taxonomy): Eukaryota > Metazoa > Chordata > Aves > Galliformes > Phasianidae > Gallus > Gallus gallus. The sequence continues at coordinate 81,675,381 of NC_052572.1, read as the reverse complement.
CTCTTTCTGACAAGAGTAACTACACAGTCAACTTAGTGCTTTTTTGCTCCTGTAACTAAAAGCTTTCATAAACGGAAAGTTCTTAGTTTATGGGGCACAGCCCAGAGTCTGGTTTTGTGATCTTCACTTGGAGTATCTGAGGGCTTGTGTTATTTGTGGTGGTCTGCTCCCCCTTCTACTCCTGACTCCTCCTTTCTTTCCTGAAATAGTTGATATTGCTGATGCTTATTGCTGGACGCTCTTAGAGAGGGGATAACTGGTAAGGAGTCTGGTAGATGTGGGGTTAAGACACAGCTGGGAGGAGAGTGTTGCTAAGCCTGATGCAGCATGTTTGTCTGGTTACAGGCAGTGCTGTTCTGTTGAGAATCCATTAAACACATACTCGAGTGTTTCCAACTGCTAATTCCATTGGGTATTGCAAGGAGTTTCAGTTAACAGCTGTTTCCTTAGACCTTGATTCTGGTTGTCACTGCTGAAAGAATTCCATAGTTGTAATTCATCGGTGTTTAAGAGATGAATTGTCTGTTTGTCTTACTTCAGGTCAAGCAAAATCCTTATTTCCTATTCCTCTTTTCTGACCAGCACTGTGGAAGACAAATCTTCTCCATGTTCAAAATTCCAAGGCAGACGGTTTTGGTCAGCTGTTGAGGTAAAGAAAAGACACCGATCTTGTCTGTGAAAAGCATTTTAGTTAAAAGTAGACTGTCGTCTTTGAGGAAATGTATCTTCAGTCGAATCTGATTCCTGAGAGTTTATGGTATTTTAATAGGAAAGGTTAGCTGTTTTCGTCAGTGAGCTATTTATGCTCACCCACCTCTGATACGTAGTCAAGAGACTTTAATTTCATCATCTGTTCCTGCTAACCTTCCATGAGATCAGTCATTGGCACTCTGTGGATAGGTCTGTTTCCTCAGTATGTGCATACAGTGCCCATGTTGCTCTTGTAGAATAGAATCACTGCATGTGCGTGGAAGCGTATTAGTATAGCTTTATTCAGTCTAAAGTGCTGAGTTAGGAATGTCTGAATGCCTGTGATTCAATTCCCTCTTAGATCCATTTCCTCTATGAGTGTATTTGGATTTGTACTACAGATGAGGTTTAGATGCAGGAAAACACATTAACATCCCAGTTCCCCTGCTGTGTGTGCTAACAAGGCCATGGTGACAGCCCTGCATAGGCTTCCTGCTGCCATGTTGCACATTCTGTAGAGAAAACAGGGAATTTGGGAATGTTGAGGACTTGCCATATTCACTCCTGGGGCAAGCTGTTGTGTAAGGGTTTGTCATGGACAGATGCAGAGAAGACAAGAGGGAGCTTAGTGCTGATACCTGGCAGACAAGAAACAGACATAAGATTCTGGTATCACCCTCTGAGATTGTGTATTGCCTGACTTAAATGTCCTGTCAAATACATGTTTCTAAAAGCGAGACCAGTGGTCTTTCACTGTGGATTGAAGTTTTCTCCTTTCAGTTTGTTTTCCATCCTCACTGTCAGGGTTCTCTTAGAAGTGGTGATGTGCAGAACAGTTGAAAATGTGTTTGTGTTGGTATCTTCTGACAGTTTGGAGAGAATAAATCCTGTTTTTTGAGTACTGAGATTGGATGGACATGGTATCTTTTAAGTTTAAAAAGGAGGTTCTAACGCACCCTCAGCCATCAGAAATGCATGTTCTGTTTCTCCATTACTGCAGCTGCTCTCCAAGGTTCTCCTTTGGGATGGGACTGTACGGAAGACACAGTCCGTGGTGTGGGACTGAGCAAGCTGCTGAATCGTTACCTTCTTCTGAACCTCTTCAACACACCACCAGGGCCAGAAAACATAGAGAAGTGTAAAGAGGTGAAAGGTCTTATTTCCATGGGGACAGATGTAGTCTGAAGTGTAATTATTTAACATTTGAAGTTGTTTTTTTGTTTGTTTGTTTGTTTTTTAATGACCTTGGTGTATAAAAGAATTTCAAAGCAAGCATTGGTTCCTAGGCTTTAGGAATAACTGCTTAAAATGACGGTTTTGTTTTTTGAAGAGTAAACACTTCCAATAATAACTGAACTAGCCAAAAGGACAAGTCTGTCAGAAATGGTGTGGACTAATGTTATTGAAAGCCTTTTTTTTTTCTTTCTATTTTTTCTTTCAGAATACTCTCTGGGTGAACAGGTGGTTGCATGCTTCCCAGAAAGGTGGTTCCAAAAATCTTGGAAGTGGGTCAACTCTCCCCGAGTCAGTGAACTTCTGCCAGCATTTGGTTCAGTGAGCACGTATGCTTCACAGGAATAACCACAGGTAACAAACAACATGTTCTTTGGGATGCAGCACTTGCTCATATTCTTTATGTTCATATTTCTTTTAGGGACGTGGTTCAACGGGCATGGTGGTGATGGGTTGACAGTTGGACTAGATGATCTTTGTGTTTTTTCCAACCTTAATGATTCTATGATTCTTAAATTCCTCAAGCCTCATGCATTTAACACTTTCAGTGATGTACTTCCAACATCTACGTACAACTAAAGATGCAATCCATAATGTAAAATGGATTGCTTTTGCAGTACTAGTTCAGGCTAGTTTGAGGCTCTAGATGTTGGGTGCAGTTGAATGGTCAGTGTAGCTCAAGGCACGTTTTAGCTTTATTGATTTTGAAGTCAGGTGTGAATGTGTTGCTATGTCAACTTGTTTTTGTAATAGTGATGAAACTGAAGAAGTTTGTTCTCCTGTTGGTGAAAGTCAAGGCTCTGCGTATTGCTGAAGAGCTCACTGAAGAGTGCAAATGGGAACATCTTAAATCTGTGATCAGGAAATAAGGATTTCTTTGAAGCAGCAGTTCTTTACTGAAACAAGCCTGATGCTCACTCTAAAAAAAGTGGTAACGTTAATGATTGGACTGGCCTGCAGTTGTTTTACTGTAAATATTTTTTTTTTTTCCAGATGTCCTTCTGATGCCATCTACTCCTAGATAGAATCACAATGGTCAGTGTGAAGTGCAGGTGTTCTGAAATATGACGAAGCCTCACTGCTTTGTTCTTTTGGGAAGGATGACTGCAGTGAGTGCCTGTAACGTTACCACTGCTGGTGAGCAGACAACTTCACAAGCTGTTTTCAGTACCACATCAAATCACTCTGACTCGGGAGTCACTGAACTCTAACTTATCGTCCACTTAATGAGATAAGCTCTACCAAACTCACAGTGAGTTCTTCTAGCTTTTGATCCCGACACAGAAGCAGGAATTCTGCGTGCAGTGAGAAGTCTGATCTATGAACATCTACTGATGGTAAAACGGCAGTTCAGGAAGGTAAGAAGTTGCACAGGATAACGTCTTAACTACGCTTACTCTTCTCCAGAGTATGATTTGTAGTGGAGCTTGTACTTGAGATACAGAACTGGACTTTGTGGCACAGATTGGAGCTGTCACCCCAGCCCTCATTTATCAGACGAGCAGAACAACAACTCCAGTTACCTTCTAGTAATTGGCTCTCTAAGGACATTTACCTTTTGCTTCCCTCTAAGACCCATTAAACCTCATTTCAACCGGACCCATGTTGGATTTCTAATGTTGTGTAACTTCGTATATGTGCAGTAAATATTACTGCTGCAGAATAAAAAGGATGTTTTACTGTAGAAAACAGCAGTGCGTCACAAATTCTGCTAAGTTTGCTATTGCCTGCTTCTCTAAAATGTTATGTATGGGTCTTCCATTTAACTCTTGGGGGCTTTTATTCCCTATGGTTTTTCTGTTGTTTTTTATTACAGAATATGTATTTTTGTAAACTATTTTAATTGTAAATAGCATTCATCAGTGTTATAGACAACAATGACTTTTAAAATAAAAGCAAAGCAATTATTTTGAAAAGTAAAGATGTCTTTGTGTTATGAGACTTTTAACGCTTTCAAGTCTTGAACACGACAGGAATGTTATGTGAAGTATGGAAAAAAAACTGTGGCACTGCTGGCGCTTCATTATCTGCAGGATTTAGGAGTTCTGTTGTAAGTAATTGTGCACTTCTACTTTCCTGAGTGCAAAGAAAATACAACTGATGGGTAATCAGCTGAAGCATGTGATCTCCGTGCTTGCTTTTGTCTCCTCTGCTTCCTGATTCATGTTGAAAGTTGCTCCCAAAGAAATTAGTCTTGTGCTGCTATGAAATTGGAATAGGTTCTATCACGCTTTACCTCTGTAGAGGCTTCTTCCAGTGGCTGCAGACGTCACTTGTCATGACTGGTAAGCAGGGGAAGGCGATTTTTACTGGAGCTCAGAAGCCCCATCCCAGTTGAGTATCTTTGAGAACCTACTGTGCCACTTTGTGGTGAACCTTGCACCCATTCACACAATCTGACTGGAGTAACAGCTAATCTGGCTTCATTCTTTCAAGGCTGCTTTCAAAACGTTGGTATTACTGCTTTGTTGTCAGGTTACTATTGGTGCTTTATCAGATGTCCATTTCAAAAGTGCCTTTACAGGACAGCTAAGCAGGCACTTACTCTCAGATTGTCCAGCTGGGCTTCTGTACATCTGCTTCCCTGCCATAGCCCCCTTCTGAACCTACTGAGTGAAGCATTTTCACAATTGGCCCCTGTCTACTTCGGCAAAGGCAGAAGAAACAGTTATTTGGAAGTGACAACACAATAACTGCAAACCCCTTCTATTAGCTGTGATTTAGAAGGGAAGGCAGAAGCAGGGCTGAACACACTGTAACACTGTTTTCAGGAAGGGACAGCTTAACATTCAGACAAGAACTGCTGAAATTTCACTGTCTTTTATTGCATACGAAACTTGAAAACTGACAATTCTTACACTGAACTCAAAGCTGTTACTTGTTCAGCTCTTCACTCGCTTCCCTCCGTATTTATTCCTCTATTTTTGAAGTATTGTACTCTCGCAGCATATCGAATTCCAGCCAGGGCTGCTTCCACTTCTGTGCTTCCTTCATTTTTTTCTCGGGTAGCTCAAATTTTATTCCTTTTATGTTGTATTTCGGCCTCTCCCACCGTTTTGACCATGGTTGAGGTTTCATTCTGACCTGCAGCTAGAGGGAAAGATTTTAAAAAAAAAAGAAAAAAGGTATTAAAAGGTCAGAAGGTCAGAATTCTGACTGTGAAGCAAAGCAGTGAGACAAGTGCTGCTTTAAGAGAAGAGAGCAGCCCGATCTGTCAGCAAACTAAGGGACTACTGGACACCAGTGGGAGAAAAGGGATTTGGGGGCTGTGTGGCTGTTATGTTTGTTCATATACCTAAATAACACTGATTTATTACACCGTCCTTAAGTTGATATGCTGTTAACTCTCTTCTACGCTTCTAACTCTGTTACTTACTAAGGAAAGAAGAATAGGACAGCAGCCGTTCCTCCTTTCCCTGTAAGCTAAGTTGGATAGCATTCTTTTACCAGTCTGCCAGACCTTCTGAGATGCAGATCTTGCTAACTGCTCCTTCCACCCCCCACATCAGTAGCATAAGTTTCCATAGTGCTGGCTGTTCTGTCTGCACAGTGTAATACAGAGGCATCTGCAGGCCGTTACTCCTTGCACGTCTCCTAAGTTACCTACTTTGGTTATGAATGTTCTTTCCACAGGAGTAGCATTAAGGTACCAGATTTTACATGCTTGTATCACCTTGATAACTACCACAACCAAAAGCTGTTTTAAACAGCCTTCCAGGCCATTGTAGAATGGCCACTTGAAAGAGACTCACAAGGATCATAGGAGTCAACCCCCTGCCTCCCCATAAAACCAACCCCTGCCTCCACATAAAAGCCAGCCACACTATGTCTGAGAGTGGTGTCCAAAGGCCTCCTTGAAACTCTGGCATATTTTGTGCATGGTCAACCTCTGGTGCAGAAGCTTTTCCACCCTGACCCTCCCCTGATGCAGTCCTCCATCTGGCTCTGAAATGGAGCCCTGCAGAAACCCCAGGTGACTGCTCACCATCCTGATATAATCCCGGTATCAGTCAGAAAGTTAACTAAATTATCGCCTACGTTCCCACTAAAAAAAATTAAACTCCTGCCTTGTTTTACAGGAATTTCTTCATGGTTCTAAATGAGACACAGATGACAAAAACACTTTTTTCATCACTTGATAGTAAAAGATACTAATTTTTTTCCTACTGTTTTCTACAAACAGCTGAAGAGAGCCTACAGGAGGACACCACATTCAAGTGGTTATCTTGTGTTGGCAAAGCTTAATGGGGACTCTTAAAAACTCTTTTCTGCTCCGATGAATTATACCGTGCCATAGAAATCTCCTTATGCTCTGGGAGTTCAAACTGTCTGGCAGCTAAGTTGAAGGCACGCCTTCCTGACACAGTACTGGCCAGAGGGCCACTACCAACAGATTATTTGCATGGGGTCACTGTGTTTCAGACAGCATGGAGACTTGGCCTCAGAGCCAGAGAATGGCTTGAACATCCTCCAGGGACAACAGTTCCACCACCTGCCTGGGCATTTCGAGAGGACATTTTTCCTAGTATCCAACCTGAACCTCCCCTGGCACAACTGAAGGCCATCACCTCTTGTCCTCCTGCTGCTCCTTGGGAGGAGAAGCTGACTCCCACCAGCCAACAAACCTCCACCTCCTTTCAGGTAGTGTGCAGAGAAATGAGGTTTCCTTTGAATCTCCTCCAGACTGAACAATCCCTGCTCCTTCAGACACTCCCGATAATATTGTGCCCCAGATCCTTCACCACTCTGTTGCCCTTCCTCTGGACGCGATTCCAGGGCCCCAGTGCCTCTCTTGTAGTGAGGGGCCCAAAACTGAGCACAGTAACTGGACGTGCAGTTCCACCAGTGCTGAGAACAGCAGGCAGATCGCTTCACCAGTCCTTCTGACTGCACTATTTCTGACACAGGCAGGATGCTGCTGGCATTCTTGGCCACCTGGGCACACTGCTGGGTACGTGCAGCCAACTGTTGACCAATACCCCCAGTGTGCAACGTATCACGATCGTCACTCTCCTCTCAGAGGCAGCACCGCCACTTTAAACACTGCTGCCGCTTAAAGCATGTGCAGGTGGGTTTCGGAGACATGAAAAAATGCTTAGCACAAGAGGAATTCCATTTCACAAACAGAATACGTGCACTCAGCTCCCAGCTGACCTCGAGATGTGAGGCAAAGGCAGAGGCAGGGCCCAGTGTCTCTGTCACCTTCCGACACGCACTTTTCGAGTACCAATGCCTCAGAGCCCTGAGGAATCTGAGGGCGGCCCCCACCCCGCGGCCTACCCCCTTCTACCTCCTCTCCTCTCTCTGCTTCTGCTTGTCAATAATGACGGGCTTCGGGGGCAGGATGGAATTTTGTGGGCTCCCATCGCCGTTCATTCGACACATCGAGGAAGAAAACCACCCGGTGAAGATAAAACGCTCAGAAAAACACCGTTCTCAAAAGGCACCGTTCCCCACAGCCTCGCAGCTCAAACCCCCCGCAGGCGGCCGCCATAGTGACTACGAGTACTTCCGGTCCGCCGGCGCCAGAGCGCAGGGTGGCTACGGCAAGCTCGGAGGGCCAAAACTGCCCTCAGCGCGAAGCGGAGCTGTGTGTCGCTCTACTCCTAACCCCTTCTGAGCTCTGTTCATTATCTGATGGGTGTATTTGAAGTGGAGGGTATTTGACGCTGCTTAGAGAAACGAGGGGCCTGTGAAAAAAAGGAGCGTGCTGCATTTTGTGGTGCAAGATGTTCTGGGAACTGCTGCTAACAATGCCCAGCAGGCTTCCTTTTTGCTGGGGAGAGTTTTAGCAAGGATTTTTTATATGAAAAGAGTTCATCCTATATTTCCTTTCCACTGACCTTCCGTCGTACTGCTTGAGAAATTGCTATGTCTTGCTGTAGAGAATGCACATGCACCTGCACTTGTATCTGCACAAAGAATCATCTAAACATCTCTGTACGGGTTTCTTTTTGGCAACTGAGGATGGAGCTGTGTGGAACACAGACTTGGATGAATCTTCAGTCTGGTGCAGGGACGCGTAATGCTCATCTTAGATGTCACGCTGACAGCAGCAGTAGAGAGGCAAATGTCATAGGGTTGCATGCTTTTTTTTTTTCCTTTTGTTTCAGTCCTAACCGTGGAAGCATAGAAGCGTTACCCAGACCAGACTTGAGCATTTCTCACATGCGCTTTCTACCAATGACACAGGGCAGTGGAAGTCAGCATCAGAAGCATCTGTAACAGCCCTGCAAAAGACTGGTGAGAGTTACCCTGCAGCCCTCCTTGGCAACCTCAGGTCTCTGTAAGCTGTTAAGCTGTGTCGTAAGTCCTCCCGTGGTGCTGACTCAGCTCTTCCCTGTCTTTGGTGTAGGAGAGCTGGTCTTCAGCTCCTTCCTGTTTCCTGCCTATCATCTGCTCCCTGCCTTTTGCCCGTGCCCAGTGAGCCTTTTAACTACTCGCCCCCAGATTTGCACGTGTGGATAAGAGCATCTTGATTTCTGTGTTGCGCTGAGTGGGTAGAGCAGGGCAAGGGGGCTGATTTGGACGTGCCGCTTTCCCCAATACGGTGCTGTTGGCGTGGCAGTGCTTCTGGCGTTGCAAATTGTGTCAGATGTCAATGAATTCCTTGGAATCTGTTGAGTTGACTTGTGCAGGAGCTCATTCTGGAGCTGAACCCTTCCTGCCCGCTTGTGTGCATAGCCATGGCCTTTGCTTCTTTCTTGCCTTTTTTCTTGGTTGCGTTTGGCACTGTGCAAGCCGTGAATTGCCAGGGAAGAGCTGGAAGTGCTCTGGAGTTGTGGGGGACAAAGTCCAAGAAACAATGTGCAGCTTCAAGCCCCAAAGTTTGGAGAGATGAGAGATGCGCTGCCTGGTGCAGGACATATGCGCTCTGCAAGGCGCTTTCCACGAAGACCTCAGATCTGTGCTGAAACTGCATCTAAAGCACCCAGTGCCCTGTGCTTGTTGTACCCGGAGGTATCGGTGCCAGGGTTTGCTGCTGTGTTTGCAATGCCATTGTGTCAGCAGGTGACGTTCATGGCGTGGATGCCCTCGGTCATTGAAGGCATCCTTGCAATGTTCTTAGTGAGGCCCATGGTTCATTGACAGCATAGTTGTTTTCTGGAAAGTGAAACAGTGTGCCTTGTGTACGTCAAGACCCACATTAATTTCAGTGACCACAGTGCACATCACGTCTGCTGCCATTGCCCTGCGCCCTCTTGTGGTTTCGCCGGTGGGTGGCTCAGCACCACAGCATCCTTTGCTTACTCCCCCTTCCCAGTGAGATGGGGGAGAGAACTGTGGGGGAAGAAAAAGAAGTAGAACCTCATGTGTTGAGAGAAATCTCTTTCCGAAGGTAGAGGAAGGACAGAATTAATGAATATCTACTATGGTATCTATCTATCTGCCTGTCTGTCTGTCTATCTAATATCGATCCCTATCTATATCTATCTATGTATCCTATCTATCTTGAGTGTATCTAACGAGTGATGTAGAAGCAGTGGCTCAGCACCTCCAAGCAATGGCAAGCAGAGAAGAGAGTGAGATGCACTACCCCCCATCCAAAACCCCTTCACTTGATGTCATATGGTATAGAATATTCCTTTGGCCCGTTGACATCAGCTGTCCTCATTTGGTTTCCTCCCAGCTCCTTCTTGAGAGCTTTGGCTGAGAACGGCTTGGCTCTGTACAGCTCTGCTTATCGGAAACTATAAACCGAGAGTGTTTTCTCACTGTTGTAGCATCATAAGCAGACACTGAAGAAAATCGATCCCACCTGAGACTAGACAGCCCCCCAGTGTCCGGCAGCGAGCCATGTGGGGCTGCAGGTCATGCATTTCCTGGCAGCATTGGCCAGGGGTGCTGGGGACGTTTGCGTGCCAGCTTGGGCATCGCGCTGCTGTGGCTGTCAACAAAGCATGCTTCGTGCTTCTCCGGCAGCAGAACACAGCGTTTCGTCAACAAGGTGCCGTATATTTACTGGAACCAGATTGCATTTGTGTCTCTGAGGCTGGTTTACCCTTACGAGTGCTTCTCGAAGGTCTGTTTGGATTCCCTTGTCCGTGTGCGAGCGGTAGCGCTTATCCCCCTTG
>NC_052572.1:81619542-81665183 GCF_016699485.2 Gallus gallus | reverse complement strand
AAGGGGACAGTTTAACATTCAGACAAGAACTGCTGAAATTTCACTGTCATTTATTTGCATACGAAACTTGAAAACTGACAGTTCTTACACTGAACTCAAAGCTGTTACTTGTTCAGCTCTTCACTTGCATCCCTCTGTATTTATTCCTCTATTTTGAAGTATCATACTCTCTCAGCATATCGAATTCCAGCCATGGCTGCTTCCACTTCTGTGCTTCCTTCATTTTTTTCTCGGGTAGCTCAATTTTTTTTCCTTTTATGTTGTATTTCGGCCTCTCCCACCGTTTTGACCATGGTTGAGGTTTCATTCTGACCTGCAGCTAGAGGGAAAGATTTAAAAAAAAAAAAAGAAAAAAGGTATTAAAAGGTCAGAAGGTCAGAATTCTGACTGTGAAGCAAAGCAGTGAGACAAGTGCTGCTTTAAGAGAAGAGAGCAGCCCGATCTGTCAGCAAACTAAGGGACTGCTGGACACCAGTGGGAGAAAAGGGATTTTGGGTCTGTGTGGCTCTTATGTTTGTTCATATACCTAAATAACACTGATTTATTACACCGTCCTTAAGTTGATATGCTGTTAACTCTCTTCTACGCTTCTAACTCTGTTACTTACTAAGGAAAGAAGAATAGGACAGCAGCCGTTCCTCCTTTTCCCTGTAAGCTAAGTTGGATAGCATTCTTTTACCAGTCTGCCAGACCTCCTGAGATGCAGATCTTGCTAACTGCTCCTTCCACCCCCCACATCAGTAACATTAAGTTTCCATAGCGCTGGCTGTTCTGTCTGCACAGTGTAATACAGAGGCATCTGCAGGCCGTTACTCCTTGCACGTCTCCTAAGTTACCTACTTTGGTTATGAATGTTCTTTCCCAACAGGAGTAGCATTAAGGTACCAGATTTTACATGCTTGTATCACCTTGACAACTACCACAACTAAAAGCTGTTTAACAGCCTTCCAGGCCATTGTAGAATGGCCACTTGGAAGAGACTCACAAGGATCATAGGAGTTCAACCCCTGCCTCCACATAAAACCAACCCCTGCCTCCACATAAAACCAGCCACACTATGTCTGAGAGTGGTGTCCAAAGGCTCCTTGAACTCTGGCATATTTTGTGCATGGTCAACCTCTGGTGCAGAAGCTTTTCCACCCTGACCCTCCCGTGATGGAGTCCTCCATCTGGCTCTGAAATGGAGCCCTGCAGAAACCCCAGGTGACTGCTCACCATCCTGATATAATCCCGGTATCAGTCAGAAAGTTAACTAAATTATCGCCTACGTTCCCACTAAAAAATTAAACTCCTGCCTTGTTTACAGGAATTTCTTCATGGTCTAAATGAGACACAGATAAAAAAACACTTTTTTCATCACTTGATAGTAAAATATAGTAATTTTTTTCTTACTGTTTTTTACAAACAGCTGAGGAGAGCCTACAGGAGACACCACATTCAAGTGGTTATCTTGTGTTGGCAAAGCTTAAGGGGACTCTTAAAACTCTTTTCTGCTCCGATGAATTATACCGTGCCATAGAAATCTCCTTATGCTCTGGAGTTCAACTGTCTGGCAGCTAAGTTGAAGGCACGCTTCCTGACACAGTACTGGCCAGAGGGCCACAACCAACAGATTATTTGCATGGGGTCACTGTGTTTCAGACAGCATGGAGACTTGGCCTCAGAGCCAGGGAATGGCTTGAACACCTCCAGGGACAACAGTTCCACCACCTGCCTGGGCATTTCGAGAGGACATTTTTCCTAGTATCCAACCTGAACCTCCCCTGGCACAACTGAAGGCCATCACCTCTTGTCCTCCTGCTACTAAGATGAGGAGGAGGAAGAGCCAACTCCCACGCAGCCACAATCTCCTTTCAGGTAGTGGTGCAGAGAAATGAGGTTTCCTTTGAATCTCCTCCAGACTGAACAATCCCTGCTCCTTGAGACACTCCCATAATATTGTGCCCCAGATCCTTCACCACTCTGTTGCCCTTCTCTATACGCGATCCAGGGCCCCAGTGCCTTTCTTGCAGTGAGAGGCCCAAAACTGAGCACAGTACTGGACATGCAGTTTCACCAGTGCTGAGAACAGCCGGCAGATCGCTTCACCAGTCCTTCTGACTGCACTATTTCTGACACAGGCCAGGATGCTGCTGGCATTCTTGGCCACCTGGGCACACTGCTGGGTATGTGCAGCCAACTGTTGACCAATACCCCCAGTGTGCAACGTATCACATCGTCACTCTCCTCTCAGAGGCAGCACCGCCACTGTAAACACTGTGCCACTTAAAGCAGTGCAGGAGGGTTGCGGAGACATGAAAAATGCTTGGCACAAGAGGAATTCCATTTCACAAACAGAAATACGTGCACTCAGCTCCCAGCTGACCTCGAGATGTGAGGCAAAGGCAGAGGCAGGGCCCGTGTCTCTGTCACCTTCCGACACGCACTTTTCGAGTACCAATGCCTCAGAGCCCTGAGGAATCTGAGGGCGGCCCCCACCGCGGCCTACCCCTTCTGCCTCCTCTCCTCTCTCTGCTTCTGCTTGTCAATAATGACGGGCTTCGGGTGCGGATGGAATTCTGTGTGCTCTCCATCACTGTTCATTCGACACATTGAGGAAGAAAACCACCCGGTGAAGATAAAACGCTCAGAAAAACACCGTTCTCAAAAGGCACCGTTCCCCACAGCCTCGCAGCTCAAACCCCCCGCAGGCGGCCGCCATAGTGACTACGAGTACTTCCGGTCCGCCGGCGCCAGAGCGCAGGGTGGCTACGGCAAGCTCGGAGGGCCAAAACTGCCCTCAGCGCGAAGCGGAGCTGTGTGTCGCTCTACTCCTAACCCCTTCTGAGCTCTGTTCATGATCTGATGGGTGGATTTGAAGTGGAGGGTATTTGACGCTGCGTAGAGAAACGAGGGGCCTGTGCAAAAAAGGGAGCGTGCTGCATTTTGTGGCGCAAGATGTTCTGGGAACTGCTGCTAACAATGCCCAGCAGGCTTCCTTTTTGCTGGGGAGAGGTTTAGCAAGGATTTTTTATATGAAAAGAGTTCATCCTATATTTCCTTTCCACTGACCTTCCGTCGTACTGCTTGAGAAATTGCTATTTCTTGCTGTAGAGAATGCACATGCACCTGCACTTGTATCTGCACAAAGAATCTTCTAAACATCACTGTCTGTGTTTCTTTTTGGCACTGGGATGGAGCTGTGTGGAACACAGACTTGGATGAATCTTCAGTCGGGTGCAGGGACGCGTAATGCTCATCTTAGATGTCACGCTGACAGCAGCAGTAGAGAGGCAAATGTCATAGGGTTTCATGTTTTTTTTTTTTTCCTTTTGTTTCAGTCCTAACCGTGGAAGCATAGAAGCATTACCCAGACCAATTGAGCATTTCTCACATGTGCTTTCTACCAATGACACAGGGCAGTGGAAGTCACCACCAGAAGCATCTGTAACAGCCCTGCAAAAGACTGGTGAGAGTTACCCTGGCGGCCTCTTTTGGCAACCTCAGGTCTCTGCAAGCTGTTAAGCTGTGTCGTAAGTCCTCCCGTGGTGCTGACTCAGCTCTCCCTGTCTTTGGTGTAGGAGAGCTGGTCTTCAGCTCCTTCCTGTTTCCTGCCTATCATCTGCTCCCTGCTTTGCCCGTGGCCCAGTGAGCCTTTTACTACTCGCCCCCAGATTTGCACGTGTGGATAAGAGCATCTGCTTATGTACGTTTCTTTTCTGCATGTGGTGTCAGGCTGAGCGACAGCTCCCAGCCGAGCTTGTGGTTAGCGAGACACGGAGTAGCTGGAGATGGAGTTCTCTGTGTCACTAAAGCATGAGCTTGATGGCTGCCGTGAGCCAAAGCAAGAGAGTTTGTGTGTTTAATTTCTGCATTGGGCTGAGCGGGTAGAGCAGGGCAAGGGGGCTGATTTGGATGTGCTGCTTTCCCAATACGGTGCTGTTTGCGTGTCAGTGCTTCTGGCGTTGCAAATTGTGTCAGATGTCAATGAATTCCTTGGAATCTGTTGAGTTGACTTGTGTAGGTTTCGTTCTCCTGTTGAACCCTTCCTGTCTGCTTCTGTGCATAGCCATGGCCTTTGCTTCTTTCTTGCCTTTTTTTCTTGGTTGCGTTTGGCACTGTGCAAGCCGTGAATTGCCAGGGAAGAGCTGGAAGTGCTCTGGAGTTCTGGGGGACAAAGTGCCAAGAAGCAGCGTGCAGCTTCAAAGCCCAGAAAGTTTGGAGAGATGAGGGATGCGCAGCGTGCTGCCTGGTGCAGGACATGATGCGCTCTGCAAGGCGCTTTCCATGAAGACCTCAGATCTGCGCTCAAACTGCATCCAAAGCAACCCAATGCCCCGTGCTTGTTGTACCCGGAGGTATCGGTGCCAGGAGTTGCTGCTGTGTTTGCAGTGCCCTTGTGTCAGCAGGGTGATGTTCATGGGGTCCAATGCCCTCAGTCATTCAAAGCATCCTTGCAAATGTTCATAGTGAGGGGCATGTTTCATTGACACCATAGGTTGTTTTCTGTAAAATGAAAGAGTGGGCTTGCGTACCTCCACATGGTTTTCATTTCCTGCTGACCACAGTGCACGTCATGTCTGCTGCCATTGCCCCACGGCCCTGTTGTGGTTTAAGCTGGTGGGTGGCTCAGCACCACACAGTCCATTGCTTATTCCCCCCTTCCCGGTGGGATGGGGGAGAGAATTATGGGGGAAAAAAAAAGAAGGTGGGAGTCATGTGTTGAGAGAAATCTCTTTCCAAAGGTAGAGAAAAGGACAGAAGTAATGGATGCACGCACACACACACACACACACATATATATTTATGAATGTACGTAACAAGTGATGTAGAAGCAGTGGCTCAGCACCTCCCAAGCAATGGCCAAGCAGAAGAAGAGAGTGAGATGAGCTCCCACCCCGTCCATAACCCCTTCCACTTGATGTCATATGGTATGGAATATCCCTTTGGCCCGTTGACATCAGCTGTCCTCATTTGGTTTCCTCCCAGCTCCTTCTTGAGAGCTTTGCTGAGAACGGCCTTGGCTCTGTACAGGTCTGCTTCTCAGAAATTATAAACATGAGAGTGTTCTCACTGTTGTAGCATCATAGCAGACACTGAAGAAAAATGGATCCCACCTGAGACTAAGACAGCCCCCCAGTGTCCGTGCAGCGAGCTGTGTGGGGCTGCAGGTCGTGCATTTCCCTGGCAGCATTGGCCAGGGGTGCTGGAGAGGTTTGCGTGCTCAGCTTGGGCATCGCGCTGCTGTGCCTGTCAACACAGCATGCTTCGTGCTCTCCGAGCAGCAGAACAGCGTTTAATCACCAAGGTGCCGTAATATTTACTGGAACCAGATGCATTTGTGTCTCTGAGGCTGGGTTTACCCTACGAGCTCTTCTTGATGAAGCAGTTTTAATTCCCTTTGTCCGTGTGTGAGCGGAAGCGCTTATCCACCCTTGTGTTCTGTGCTTTGGTATTACTCTTGGTGGGCAGAAGGAGCTGGTGGATTCAGCAGCAGTAGATTCTGTTGGTTTCCTCTGTGCTGCTTCATCCCTGGAGCTCGCTGCTGCACGGAAGTGTACAGGCGTGTTTATCCCAGGGCTGCTGTAAAGGGGAGCCCGTTTGACATAGCAGCAAGCAGCAGCTAAAGGGCAGTGCAGAGGAGGGCTTTGCAGAAGAAGCAGGAGTGCCTGCGTCCATCTGTATCCTCAGATACGTTCTGGCGGTGAGGCAGCAGCTGTGGCCACAGTGACTGAATGCAGACTGGGCCTGGAGCTGCCACGTGGCGCTTCCTAGCCCGCTAGTATACCTGGCAAAGCACAGCCACCCTGCACCCAGGGCAAGCGTTTGTCTTAGTGTCATGTTTCATGTGAAGCTCAGGCACGGGGGGCAGCTTCCCCCCAAGAAAAGGAGGAGGAAATGAGGTCGTCATGGAAGCCAAAAGGCAAAAATGTGCTCGGGAAAGAAATTGGCAAAGCAGTCTGGTAGTAGTGCTGTGTTTCTCTTCCTTTATTTCCATCCAGGTGAAAGAGATGACTGCTCTAAGCCGCCTGTGGATGCAAAGAAGGACCCTGGTGTGGATTTGCCATGGGCCCAGCAAGAGGCTGAACAGCACCAAGCGCCGTGTCCTGCACTTTGGTCCCGACAACCCCATGCCAGCTTCTCCAGGATTTGGCTGAGATTCCAACCACGCACTGATTTCTCGAACGCTGGGGTGCCCTTTTGGAATCCTGTGGTCTTGTGACGTGGTCTTGCCTCCCCACCTTGTCCGTCCATGGTGGAGCAGCCGGGTGGCCCTTAGTGATGTCATAAGCGGCTAGAATGAGGGGAGGAGCAGCGCGTGCTGCTTCCCTTCATTGGAGCGCTTGAGCTCGGCGTGTGTACGTGTCTTGTTGCACTTGTGCATCTACTGAGTGTGTTCGTCTTCAGCCCGTCTTGCGCAGCGTCTTGTAGGTAAGCTGAGACGGTGCAGGATAGACGGGTGGGCAGCGAGGCCTTGAGGACTGCTGGCTGGCGGAGCTCCTAGGATCATATTGTTTAGTCTTGACCGTCAGAGGCCATTTTCCCCGGGCCATCCATTCCAAAGCCATCCATCAAGGTGGCATTTGTGCCAGGGTTCTTCCCTGGTTCTTCCCTTTGCTCAATTGTGCAAGCTCACTGACCTGCTCTTTCTCCCTCCCCTCCCCACCCTCCGCCTGCTCCCTTGGTGCAGCTTTTGCTCGCGGAAGATCAGAGCAAAGTGACAAGGAACGGCTGCGGGTTCAAGGATCTGCTTCTCCCTTGTTCTGATCTCTTGCCAGGTACGTGCCACGTTTTGTCCCCCCCCATGGTTCAGCAGCCTGTGTTTAGTCGCACCGTGTGTAGTAACACAGCCTCGTCCATCTTGGATGTGACACTGGAAAAAACATGTGGGTTTTCTCCACTTCCCCTCCAGCTCAGCCCTCGGCAGGGTGCTGTCTGTAGTGCTGGGACCAGCTAGTGTGAAGGAAAGCAATCCCTTAGGCAAAGAGCCCTAGCCCCACTCTGTGCAGAGCTGCAGAACATGAGCCAGGGGCACAAGCGCGCATGCTTTGGCTGTGTGAGTGTGCCCGAAAGCTGTAGGGAGCACAGCGGGCATGCAGGCAGAGGAAATGCGTGGGCAAGGCTGCGGCCGGCGCTGGTGGTGAGGCTGCTGCTGGGAGCCGGGGGCTGGGGAGCAGCTCCAGCCCCAGCAGTGACACCTCTCCCTGGCCTGCTACTGTGCTCTCAGCATGCTGCGGGCAAATGCATCTGCTGCTTTGTGCCAGAGTCCCCATCTGCTAGCAGAGGGACAGCGACTTGGTCCAATGCTGCGTCTTCAAACGGCTGTCCCGTTTGTATAGACTGCACAGTGGTTGTTTGTAGAACAGCTGCCTCCGCCAGTGGGCAACTGAGAGTAGTTCTGAAGAAGTCTCTCAATCCAGTGCTGTGTGAACACAGGAAATGTGATTCTTTTCTGTTGCAGCTTGTCGCGCCTGCTGTGATGGGCATTGCGAGCAGCGAGATCAGCCGTGGGCCTGACCGGGCGTTGACGGAGGTACAGTGTGAAGCTCTGCTTGGTCTCTGTTCCCTGACTTGACCCAGCAGTGTGAGCCACAGGTGTGCTCTCCTGCTTTTCAAGAGAGAGAGCATCCTTCCGGCTCTCTCGGTGTCCCTGAAGAGCTGCCTTAAAAGCTTCATTGCCTTGCTAGTGGGATGTAGATGGCACCCTGAAATCCTCCTTGTTTGTCCTCAGCTCCTCACCATGGCCTGTGCTCTCTGTTTCAGCCTGAGAACCAGGGGAAGCCCTTGCTGGTCCAGGAGGAGTCATCTCTTAATATTCCAGCTATTGCTGCTGGCCATGTTATCAAGAGCTATGTTGCCCAGGCAGCGGATGAGCTCTCCTTGGAGGTAAGCAGATAAAGAAGGCATTCCTTGTTGTCACGGACAGAAGAGTATAACGTGTGAATGCATCAGGAATATTCTCAGACACCTTCAGAATGCCTTGTGAGGCGAAGCCCAGAAGATGCAGGTCCAGAGAGGACTTGCACTGGGTTGGATGCAGGGAGGAGTTCAGCCATGTCTAAAAGATGGTTTCATTTGGCATGCTTGCACTGTATTCTGTCTGGTGTGTAAGGCAGCGGCTCTTGTACCTCCGAGCCCAGCTTTCCCACAGGAAATGCCTGAAGAGCTGCCCCGGTGCAATTGGTCTCAAGCTGTGCGCTCTTTGGCAGTGCAGAAGAAGGGTGCCATCTCAGCTGTGCTTTCCTCCCAGCTGCGCTGACGCCGGGATTGATGTTGCAATCTCTTGCAGGTGGGAGACCTGGTGTGCATTACTGCTATGCCAGCAAAGGAGCTGAGCCCCTGGTGGAGAGGCAAGCGTGGCTTTCAGGTAGGCACAAGCTTCAGACTCGTGGGCGCAACTGCAGTCAAGTGAGGAACGTCAGCTTAGAGCTGCTCTGCCCACACAGGGTGGCTTCTGGACATCAACAGTTTCCCTGTGTTGCTGTCAGAGGACTTTCCCTTTGGCTCTGGGCTTGGGTAGGAAACTGTCTCCTCATGTGACTTAAAAGCAAGAGCCTCTCGTGCTCCATATGCAGTCAGAAGTTGACCATCTCTGTCCATTGTACAAGCACGGAGGACAGAGCCATCTTCTCTGGAACTAATTATTGCTTTTGTAGGTCTTCTGGCTTCAAATGCTGGACGAGGATTACTTCTGTGCAGGCCATTCTTTGTTGGTGCAACAGTCGAGGCCTGAGAAATGCTGCATTCAGTATTCCATCCCTCTTTTTGTTCTTGTTCCAGGTTGGGATTTTCCCTGGTGAGTGCGTGGAGCTCATCGACGGAAAACTTCCCGAGGCCCTCATCAACTCAGCGCCAAAGCCAGGTACGGATGTTACATGTGATGGCGCGGGGAAGTCAAATGGAGTCTTTTTCTGGGTGTGTTCTGTGTCGAATACCTCCTTTATCCATCCCACGTTCTCCTCTGTGTTGATGATCCTTCCTGCATCCCACGGGGCGTAGGGCTGCTGTTTTGTAGGCAGTGAGAATGAGGGCTTGGGCAAATGCTCGAATCCTTGTAGAATGCAGTGTTGGCAATGTTCTTGCTGCTTTGACGCGCTCTGTAGCATGTGTTTCCGCTCAGCCTGGTTGCACTGAGCCCAACCTGAAATGAACTGGTTTCTTCCTTTTGTTGTGCAGTGCCAAAGAAGCGTGGCAAGCTCCTCAGCTTCCTTCGTTCCTTCGTGAAGGCCCGCCCAAAGGAACCGAAGCAGCGGGAGATGGAGCTGGAGAAGGAGAAGAAAGGGGTGTTTGGCTGTGACCTGGGAGAGCATCTTCTCCACTCTGGCCGTGATGGTAAGGAACAGCCTGTTCCTGAGAGCTTCCTCCCTCTGTTGGGCATGACAAGATGAAAGAAAGGGAGATCATGTCTAGCAAGGGGCAGGTTGATAGCGGTGGAGAAACGTGAAATGGAAGTTGATGGCTGCAAGGGAAGCTGAGGCTAATGCTCATAGGAGGCCGGCACACTTGTATTTGCTTAAAGCCAAAGGTGTAAGCCAATGCCACGCTAGCCTGAAAACCAAGGAAGCCTTTTGGCCCAAGAGAGTGTAGTGCGTCAGTTTCCTAGCTCTTCTGGACATGAGGTCTCACGCCTCCATTGCGGTGGGAGCTGTGATGGGACTTGTGGCAGTGTCTCTGGCTTCTCCAGAATTACTTTCTGCAGGCTGCTTGGCAGGTCCTGGCATTTCTTGAAAGCCAAGAACACGTCCGTGTCCAGTTTTGTCCCCGGCTCCTGCCTGTCTGCGCCGTCTGCGACAGCCTTTTTTCTCCTCTACGGAGGAGGCAAGCCGTAGCCCGGCTGGGCTTAGTGGATGGGATGTGACAGGGGCAGCGGCTGAAGCAGGACTTGAATCAGGAGCTCAGCTAAGCGCTGGCCCTTGTTCTGTAGTCCCCCAGGTCCTGCAGAGCTGCGCTGAGTTCATCGAGCAGCACGGCGTGGTGCAGGGGATCTACCGCCTGTCCGGCGTGGCGTCCAAGATCCAGAAGCTGCGGTAAGAGTGCTTCTGGACTGTATGTTGTCTTGCTTTGGAGTTGTTTTCCTCTTTCTCCAAGCCCTCTGTTTTTGTGTCCTTCTCTCCAGCCATGACTTTGAGTCGGAGCAGATTCCGGAGCTCACCGTCCGGGACATTCACAGCGTGAGCTCCCTGTGCAAGATGTACTTCAGGGAGCTCCCGAGCCCTCTGCTGAGCGAGCAGCTGCATGGCAAGTTCTCGGTAAGCACAAGGCATTGGCCTTCATGTCCCTCTTCCCTGGGCCTCTTGGCGTGGCCTGTCCCATACACACACGCCTGCGCACCTTTTGGTCTTTCTTTCTTGATTTTCTGTTAGCCCCGTGGGGTAGCCTTGCATGTCTGCTACATCCTGCAGCATACTGATACCACTTTTGGTGCTCCCTGGAGGTGGTCATTTCCGTATTCACAATGCTTGCGAGAATTCCTGTTCTTTTGCTATTCCCCAACTATTTCTGGAACGGGAATGGGATTAATAGGACAGGTTACTGGAAGATGAATGCCCATTGCGAGGAGCTGCGGTGCAGAACCGATCAGGCTGTCAAGCGGCCCAGTGCTTGGACTTCTTGGCCTTGATGGCACCAGCTGCGTGCCGCTGTGTTCCCCAGCTTTTCTGCCTGTTGGAAGGCATAAAATTCGCCTCGGTGCTGAGCAACAGCGCTCCGTCCCCGTATTGCCGACCCTGCGGCAGGTATCTCTACTGATGTGTGTCTCAATCCCTTTCTGCTTTCCTCCAGGACGCTGTTTGTGCCGGTACTGATGAGGAGCGGTTGCTCAGCATGCAGGAGGTCATCCAGCAGCTGCCCGCGCCTCACTACAGGTCAGAAAACTGCTGCCCTCGGTCTGGGGAGCTCAGCCCTGCTGCATTTCTGAGGGCGATGATGCGATGGCAGGCTTTGTCTTATGCTGGCAACGTGATGCCTGTGTGTGTGTTGAAGTGGTGGATGGCTGCGTGGGGTGAATGGATTGGGTCAGCTCCTGGGCACGGGGGCACGGCTGGTGCAGCTGATGGCTGCAGCTGTGCTGTGCTGGGGCTTGGTGCTGCAGCGTGGTACTTGGGAAAGCTTGATCTACTTGCTATTCCGTAGCAAGAACAAGCAGTGGCATGAAGTGAGGTTTGTTTGGTGAATGTGAGCACGGCGTGCTCAGTGGTGCTGAAGGTTTGGCTCTTGCTTTCCAGGACGCTGGAGTACCTGATCAGACACTTGGCTTGTCTCGCTGGGAGCTGCTCCATTACAAACATGCCCGCTAAGAACTTAGCGATTGTGTGGGCTCCCAACCTCTTCAGGTAAACTTCTTTTTCCGTCTCAGCACAAGGCTTAGATCTGTTCTCCCACGGGCACACTTTGGAGAGGAGGACAATTTGTGCTCTCTTGGTTTTGTCAGATGGGGCTGGTGTGTCCTTGATCAGCCGGGAGAATGTCTTCAGTGGCATCAGTGCTTGCCCACTGCGGAAGTCTCCAGAGCCCAACTAGACAGCCTTTGGCTGCCCAAATGCAGACGTGGGGAAACGATCTCGGGTCAATGACTTCTCCAATCTGCCTTTTCTACAGATCCCAGCAGAATGAGGCTGCCTGCGCCAGCGGAAGAGCTGCCTGCGTGGAACTGCAGAGGCAGTCGGATGTGGTGGAATTCCTGATCCACCACACCGACGTCCTCTTCTGCTCCAGCTCCACATCAGGCGTCAGAGATGGAGCAGGTGAGCGTCTTCCTGCATGAGCTTTGTCTTGATGAGACACCTTGATCAAATGCAGGCCTTCTCCAGGATTGTTGAGCTACGCTTTGGTATCAGGGGGCCAGCAGGCTTGTGGGCTTAGATGAGAATATGGCATCCTCTGTGGCTGGATGCTGAGGATGTCCAAGCCCAAAGTTGAGCATGAGAAAACCATCCCTGTCATGGTGATGTTTTGCGTGCAGGTGAAGCTTGATGGAAGGGTTTTGACCTCCTCTTTTTCCAGTGGTTCGGATAAGCAAGGCTGAGAGATGTGCGGCACCTCACCCAGAAGTGTGATGGCTGTGCCGCTGCTTTCTGATCCTCCCTCTTAGCTGTGGTCTTCCCTTCCAGGGTGCAGTTCTTCATCAGGGCCCAAGTCTGAGCGAGTGTCTTCTCCTGCCACCAAGCTGCTCACCCTGGAGGAGGCACAGGCACAGAGGGGAGGCCACAGCAGCTCTGCCGCTGTGACAGAGAGCAGGGACGTGGACGTGGAAGAAGGCCCCGCAGCTGCACGGGGGAAATTCCACACAGTCATTGACTTTCCGTCTGAAAGGTAAAGAGGACTTTCTTTTCCAGCAGCTTCCTATCAGACTTGGTTGGGTGGGCTTTTGTGGGTTTTTCTCCACTGTTGCAAGTGGAGTGCAATGGTGCATGTGGTGGTGTACTGAATGTCCCCTCCCTTTGGACTCTGAGGTTCAACTAACAGGCATGCTCTGCATCTGGGTTGACATGGCTGAGGGGAATGTAGCCAGCAAGACTCCAGGGCTGAGCTCTAGGAATGGAACCTCAACTGTGTGAATCAGAGCGAGCTTCAAAGTTGTGTTTCAGCAGGAACCAGGCAGTGCTAGGAACAAGCAAGTGTTGGCAAGAGCTCAGGGCAGCTCTTCCCTCACCCTGCACCATGCACGACTCACACCGCTCCCTCTTTTCTCCCTCCAGACCAAGTCCACCCAGCAGGGTGAAGGAATCCCCAGCATGCAGTTGGTGTTCCTGCTTCAGGCCCAGAAAACCATCCTCTGTGGGCAAACGCCAACTTCAGCGCGATGCCAGGGAGCCCTCGGAAACAGAGGTGGTGGTCCTGGCAGGTAAGGGTGCACATCCAGCTGTCAAAACCCTGCTTGTCAGCGCCATCGAATTCATGCTTGGAGTCCACACAAAAGAGAAAGACAAACAACAAAAGCGCAACAGGTCCTTTCGAGACAGTGCTCCTACTGTTGCTATTGTCCTATTGGCTTTGTCCTGCTGCCACTGCATAACAAATCTCAAGAACCACTCTCATCATTCAGCTTGTGCAAGTTTGCCACTAACTGTTTGCCTGTGTATCTACTCCTTCCTAGGTGAACCGAGCCCTCGGCCACGCAGAAGAGCCAGAGCGTATAGCGATGGTTCGCTGTGTGCTTCCATGTATGGAGAGCTGCTAGGAAGCACGAATCGCTGCAGCTCGGATGACAGCCTTCCATATAACATCAGTGAGGGAATGAAGGTGCTCATCCAGGTGGAAGCCCTCATCTCTCCCGGCTGTGCAGAAGACGCTGACCTGAGCCTGCCAGAAACAACGCTCACCGAGCTGGACTGTGACGGGGCGTCACTGCAGTGCAGCCCAGCCCAAGCACAGCCCGAGTGCCCCGACAGCAGCAGCTCCATGCAGGAGCAGGTCAGCGTCAGCCAGGAGGAGCTGAGCCTGGTGGAGGGGGATGTAGAATCAGAGCTCCAGTCCCAGGCACCGGGCAGCAGCACGAGCTCTGAGCCCCTCTCTCCTTCCCAAGAGAGGATGAGTCCCACGTGTACACCGGACCTCTCACCAAAAGGCCCTCCTGGCTGTGAATGAATAAAAGCACGCTGGTGCTGGATCAACGCCTTGACTGCCTTCTGAGTCTTCATTCCCAGGGATTGGGATGGATGCAAGCAAGAGCAAGGCAGCTCATGTTGCAAGGCTATGGCTGTGGGCTGTGCGTGCAGCAGAGCTGCGGGTTTGTTCCCATTTTGTCTGGCTGTGGGATGCCTGCAGCGAGAGCTGTGCTCCCGTAGTGTATGGTAGCAAAGAATCTCCAGCATCCGGGATGCTGCTCATGATCATGGCCAGCTTGCTGGCTGCGGCTTTGTGATGCTTTTGAGTGAGGGATGCCTGGGCTGGTCCCCGCCAGCTGTCTCCTCTCTCCCGCCGTGTCCATTCGTGGCTCCCAGCTACGAGCTGGCCCTGCAGAGCATCTGCAGCCCTGTCAGCATCAGCATCCAGCAGCGGCAGGAGGAGCTCCCCCTGACCAACGCCAGGCAGTAGTGCTCGGTCTGCAGGTTAGCTGCCATTTACCTCTGGGTGGCTCTTGCAGAAGAAGACTCAAACAGCAGAGCGTTTTCCTCATCTGCAGCACGCAAATGCTACAAAAGCAGAAACAACCCAGGAAGCTGTGGGTTTTCGAGTCTGCATGGACATGCACTGTCTGTTTTGATGGTGCTCTGCCATCCTTTATTTCCTTCTCCTTACTCTTCCATAAGCTGCTCAGGATTGGAAAGCTGCATGTCCCATAATTCCCCAGAACCCCAGTTTTGAGACAGCTTGTAGTTGTGGCTGTAGCCACAAGTGTTTTGTTTCGTAGAGGGAGCTCATGTGGGTTGTAGGTCTTGTTCTTGCGAAGACTTGTTCTGCAGCAGGTGTTCCACTTGGCTCCGTAGCACGTGCTGGCCATGCGGGTACAGCATGCAATGGAACAAACCCTGCAGGCCCTGGGGAGAGGCAAAGCAGGAGAGTGGCTGCCCCATGGTGGGGATGAAAGGCAGAGTGCCCTTTGAATCAGGGGATGCCCTGCTGGCTCTGCCGATCGCATCCACTGCTGGCACGTTCCTTCTTCCTCCTTTCTGGCAGTTTGCTGTCGAGCAGATTGAGGTGGAAGTCAAAGACTCAAATCCAATGTTGCGAAGCCACTGCGGATGCCAAATCCCTGCACGGGAGACCTGGCCGTGTGCAGGAGTTACTGCAGGATGAGGAGCTGCTATTGGTCTTCAAGCAGGTAGGAGTTTGTTATCCATGCATAATACTGTATGTATTTGTTGTTGGTGTTGTTTTAAAATCAGTGCCAGTATGCAGTCTGATCTGATGTGTTTGAAAAGTGTGGTGTAAGGATTGTCAGCTGAGAACAGCAGCAGAACATGGGGCTGTTGCAGGGGGAAGGCGTGGGGAAGGAAGCGGGGAAAGGAAAGGGAAAGCCTGGAAAAGGAATGGGGAAGGCACGGGGTGAAGGAAGGGGGCAAGACATGGGGGAATGAAGGGGAAAGGACAGAATACCTGTAGAGCAGCCTAAAAAGCAGTAACAAGCTCTGGGAGGACCGTAGAGTGCCAGATTCTGTGCTGGGTGTTTATTTGTGTGTATACGTTGTCACTGTTGTGCCTGGCTGCACTGCTCCAGCCCAGAGCCCGCTGCCTGCAGCTGCATCTTTGCTTCCTTCCCTCCTGCCCGGAGCCCCACGGGTGCTCCCACAACTCCCTTCCCACCCCCAAAATGCCAGAGAAGACACCTGGCAGTGGGATGGAGGAATCCCAGCAGCCCGTTTTCCTTCTGCCTGCAGCTCTCTCCTCCTCTGCCACACAGGGCTCCAGACTGTCCAATGGGAAAGACGTGGGGGAAAGGGAGTGCTGGCAGGAGCGACTGCTGCGGCTGACTGGGGAGGGTCTGCATCCCACGTGCCCTCCTGTGCTCTCTCTCCAGCTGCAGGAGGGCCAGAGAAGGGCAGATGAAAAGCTGCAGCTGAGCCTGATGGACCTGCACAGCTCTCGGGCTGTCTTCCAGAGGTAGCTGTGATTTACATTAGGTAGCTGTGAAATACATTAAAGCACGAAGAAGACAGAGGCTGAGTGAACACCAATATGGCGCTCTGCTTTCTGCCAACGTGCTTTAATTTTGTTGTCGTTAAATGTACTGGGCAGTTACATTTTGGTACGTGAATATTTAAAAACAGTGCAACAGATGCTGGCAAAAAGTAATTTTTTTAAACTTCTTTATTATTATTATCATTATTTTCTTTTTGTATAGCTCTTAGCACGCCCTCGATCCCGTCCATGTTCTTTCCGCGGTCTCTGCCGCCACCTCGTGGCTAATGCGCGGAACTGCCGCTGTCCGCCGCTCAGTCCTGCAGGCGGCACAACGCGTGCGCGTAGGAATGCGGAAGTGGCTTCGTAACCGCTCTGTGCAGCTCATCCGCCGCTCTCTATTGTGATTAGTCCTCCAGGTCACAGCGAGCATGCGCCCGACAACTCCAAACCGGCAACTGTTGCTCCTAAGCGCTACGCGTGCGGGCGAGCTGCCGGTTCTCGGACCGCCGGCTCAGCGATCTCCTCCTTCTAAACCAGGATGCCCCTCATCTGTTTTCACTAGATGTGAAGGACAGGTGGGGTCAGGCATCTGCAGCTACCGAGATAGCCATCCCCATCACCTCTCAGTGCTCACGCAGCCAGAAGCAGCTGTACTGATCAGTTCAGACATCGTGCAGCTGAAACACAAACATCTGCCGTTCACTTGTGTGAACCTCTGTGTATGTATACTCTTTTGTACAGACTGCTGCTGGCCTGCTTGTGTTCAAAGAATTTCCACTGAAGTGGACTAAATATTTCTGTAGAATTGTATGCTTTTTTTTTTTTTTTTTGGCCTTGATCACCTGAAAGAAATGGATGAAATGATGTGGGGAGTTCAAGTACAATCAAATGTGAAAGATTATCAAGAGTGGGAGACCTATTTGGAAAGTAACAAGAAGGGGAGGGAGAACGTGTCTGGTATTAATAGCTTGGTGATGTTAAGTTGGTATAAATTAAGTGGGACGCACTGATGTATGCTGTATTCCTACCCACATCGACTTGGGTAGAATCTGTTCAGTGTAACGTCGCTACACTTGCCATATTATGCTCTTTAGGAGCGTGCTGTGTAGAGGAATATGGGTAAAATGTCAATGGTGGTACTTTCAGAACTACCACTACGTCAGTGACCTTTGATGTTTTCCAAAGCATGAATCTTGTCCACACACAGTGCTTCTGTAAACGTTGGTATGGGTAAGTCTTGCAGTTCTTCTTTGCTCCAGTGCAGGTGCTGCTATTAGCAAGGATTTTGTGCTTTGTTT
The DNA here is from genome assembly GCF_016699485.2 of Gallus gallus. NCBI lineage: Eukaryota > Metazoa > Chordata > Aves > Galliformes > Phasianidae > Gallus > Gallus gallus. The sequence continues at coordinate 81,648,342 of NC_052572.1, read as the reverse complement.
TAAGGGGAAAATGTTCAGGAATGTGTTAACTGTTGACTTGTCATGGTTTTAATTGTCTGAGTGTGTTCTTTTTTAGGATGGCATCACTGCAGGATGTGCCCCGTGCCCACCAGAGGGAGTATGAGAAACACGTGGAGAGCGCTGACAGTTCAAAGGTAACCGCCCAGGAATGAGAGAAGCCTTCAGATGCTGCTTTGAATTACACATTCTACAGGGGCATGAAAAGATACATAGAGAACTTATATAGAGAACAACTGTTGTGTTGCTGGTTGTATTTGATGGAAATGCTGTGTTTTCTTATGCTGCAGTATGTCAGTAGGGGCAGCCGGTTTTGTGTCTTGTGTGCACTGAAGCCAGCTGACGCTGATACAGATGAACAGCCCAAGCAGAAAATGCTTCTGGCTTCTACTTCTCTGTAGAACTGAAGAAACAGTAGGGGTAATTTGGGACATACATACAAGGGGACACAAATAACAGGAGACGGTAGGGAGCTGACTGTTGAAATCTAAATGCAATAATGTGTAAAGTTTGGAAGCTGGAACTTAACATGCAGGCTCAGTTTGCCTTTTCCATTGTTGGGAACAGAGTGTGGTAGGCACTGTCCGTTTCCATCCAGGACTGGGAAGCGGTGAGCTGGTATTCCATCACTTGTTACAAGGTGTAAAGCAAACGAAGGTGATGTGGAGCCTTTGTTTGGGACGCAGGCACTGTAGAACAGGAGGACAAGGAAGGATTGACTGATAACTGGCAACAGCTTGAGAAGAGTGAGCTCGGGGATGTAGCCCTTTCTGGTTCTAACTGGTGTGCAGGTGGGGTGGGTGCAAAGCATGCAGACTCTGAGTGTGTGTGCACTCTGGGAAGCACAGCTGGAAGCATTACTAAGAAGGGGAGAGAGGAAAGGTTGAATCTGGGGTCCCTCCCTGTGCTCACTCAGGTGCTCACCTCCCGGTTCAGGCTGTGACCTGGCAATCCCCCTGCACGAGGGAGCAGCCACAGCTGTCCTACAGTTCACTGATAATACTGACTGTGCTTTACACTGGACACTGTGAATTTTTCATCAGGAGGTTTTATTTACTTTGGTTAGTCTCCAAATGAAGAGCAGAAGCAGAATCAGTGTTCTGCATTCACTTCTTTGTCTTGTTCCTGTCTTCTGGTAGCTGGGAATGGCAAACCAAGTAATGCTGGATTGGAGAGTGATGAAAAGATGAAGCTTCTGAAAATGTGTGAGCATCGAAGGTACGTATCATTACATCTAACTGTAGTAAGTGTGTATCTGCTTCCTGTTACTTACACAGGGATGAAGGTAAATCCTTGCAGTTACTAAGCGAGATGATACACACACGTGCAAAAATGCCTTTCCTTTCCAAAGCTCAAGGTGCATGGAAACCATCTATTTGTTAATGGGGGGTTTTCTTTGTGCTGATTGGAATCTGAATGTTAATAGGTACTATTAATTTAACATAAGTTGAAGTGAGGCTGTTCACGAAACTGAAAGTAGATATTTCCCTGCTGTTGGAATAAATGATATTGTGATTATATATAGGAATACATTGTTGTGATTATTGCACAGATGACAAAAATAGGCAGGTGGTATTGTTGCTGGTGGGGTGGCAGTGGGTACATCAGAACATCTAACCTACCCTCTGTTATCAGCGTAGGCCAGGTGCTACATTTTGAACGTCGGGGTCTGCTGCTGACCTTAAGTTACTGGGAGCTCTGAAACCGTTCCAGTTGCATTGGTGCCTTGACTCAGCACTGTTCAGACACAGGTAAGGACTTAAGAGTTTTAATGGTTGGAAAACGATGTAATAAAACTTTGCTTGAAGCAAACTGTTAACCTTTAACGTTAAGTAATGTCAATAATTACATACAAGAGGTACGCTATGCAAATGATAGGTATAAACATAATTTTCTTGTTCATTTTGCATGCTCTTATGGTATGTGGTGCCAGGACTAACGTTTTTTAGCCCCAGTGAGACTTGGATGCAGTCTCAGTTTCTATGCAAGTTGTTGCATAAGCTACATAGGACTGAGATGATGGACTGTTGAGAGCGCAGTAGTTTCTTACAGACTACCTCTGGCAGGGATAGTATGGAGTACCATGTTAGATGTTTGGTGTTTCAGGTGGGGGGAGTTCCTAGTATGAATGTGGTGAAGTGAAGGTCGTTAGAGATGCTTTTAATGTCCTTTGGCAGCTCACAAAGTACCTTACTGTTACAGTCTGTGTCTCTAGGGTTGCATACTTACTTCTGCTTCCTCACCGTGTTTCCTTAGGCTATTGCTCTCACCGGGTGTTCTTAGTATATCACTGAGCTTTCTTTTACGTACGTACGTGGTGAATAACTCACCTGAGTTCATTACAGAATGCAGGACTTGCAGGCGGCAGCTGAGAGAGCGTTCACAAACAGCTGGTCACCACGAAGGCATGTCGAGTGATGAAGAACTGGCTCTGACAGAGGTGACTGAATTCCAGAAGAGCAAAGGTTGGTCAGGATATGAGAGCAAAATTCCTCCCGTATTGAGAAGGATTTTCAAGGGAGAGTGAAGAAATACTCCTTTTGAATGGTATATCGTTTATTTTCTACAGCATAGAATTAATGCATTTAAACAATTCTGACCAATGCCTCAGGAAGAATAGATAAGACTGTAGGCTTCTTTAGTTTAATTAGTCTTTTGTCCAAAGTTGGAATGTATTTCAAATTGAGATTTGAACTGCCTTAGTGAGCAGGTCACGAGGAGCTGGGAGAGGCACGATGCGTATTTGCTGAATAACAGAAGAAGGATTTTCGTGTCTGAGCTTTTAAGAGACATACAAAATAGGAAAAGTAATGGGTATTTAAATCTGTGCAGTTGTTCAAAACCGCAGAAGTCTTTTTGTGGTCTTCTGTATCTTTTTTTTTTCCTGAAAAAGGCTTTACCAGAGTGCAGGACGGGGGCATGCTGCTTGCATGGAAGACTTCTGTACAGGAGCTTTGCCGTGGGTTATAGAGGCATTCCAGAGCTTGAGATAAGTGTTGTTAACTAGAAGGAGGGCATCTTTTCCTCTTGTCAGGTTGCTTGCATATGAATCACTTGCATCTTTATTAATGTGGAGCTGTTTGGTGACATTTTGACAACCCTACCCTCTGAAATATAGCTTTACATTCAGTTTTAGCTTGCTGCTTTGGTCCATTCCGTGATTAGAATCCATGTAGAACTGTTAAATGAGAATCTTTTGGTATCATTAGGTATATTTCTGCATGGAGCTTTTTCTCTCAATCCTGACAGTTGAACAACGAATGGGAATGATCTTTCAGCAGAATTCTACAGACCTGAAAGAGATGCCCTGGTTCAGAGCTGTAGAAGGATTCAGCGATGCCAAAAAGTTGTCTGAATCAAAAAGAGATGATGATCCTGATGAAGAAGTTTTGCCTAGAGTGATTGAAAAAACTATCCTGCCAAAAATTACAGGTATATTAAGGTTGTCTTGAGGACGTTCACTGCAGCTAGGTAATCAAACCTTAAATAAGTGGTAATGTAAAATTATGTTGATAGTTACAATTACTTGTTAAGGTTACTGCAAATGAAAGGTTTAGCTTTTTGAATGTTTGCTTCCTTGAAACTAGAGCAGATAGCCACTTGGATATCATGAATGAAATAATTCCTGTTTTTCAGCATTTGCCAAGAATGTGTGGGATCCTTTATCGACTTCACAGACTGAGAACCTTACACAGCTGTGCCATAACAGCTTGTTTTTGTTGAAAAACAAGTCCTGTCCAGAAGGGAATGCAGTCAGGCAAAACAGGTCAAGGCTGTTGTGGTAATGGCGAAGGAAGTTCTTGATGCAGTGTATGCATTCACTGTAAATATTCACTGTAACATACACTTAGCCCAGTTCTGGTTTTATTCTCATGCAAATCTGGGAGTTTATCCAGCATAAAGTAGGTGAAACTAAGTTGATGTTTAGGCCCTTAGTATGAAAAGAAATAATAACAAACGTTTATGCAGTCGCCACACTTGGCTTCAGGAAGAAGCTTTAGATAAGATTCTGTTTGTATAGTAGCTGTGGTGTTTTGTTGTGGTTTTTTTAATAGAACCTCATAGCTGGTAAATACATTAATCTCGTTATCCAAGAGGATTTTGTTTAAAAAAGAAAGAAAGAAAAAAAAAAAGATGGTTAAAGCTGATACTTGCTCACAGGTCTTCAATGCAGCCGTGATCTTAGTGTCTATTATATACAGTGGCACCTGCATTCAACTGAATTAGCATTTTGCTTTTCCACATGAACAAATGTGCCTTCTACTGTTTCATTGTAGGAATAGTTACCAAACATTGATGTTTATGAACTCATTCCGACAAGAGTAACTACGCAGTCAACTTGGTGCTTTTTTTGCTCCTGTAACCAAAAGCTTTCATAAATGGAAAGTTCTTAGTTTATGAGGCACAGCCCAGAGTCTGGTTTTGTGATCTTAACTTGGAGTATCTGAGGGCTTGTGTTATTTGTGGTGGTCTGCTCCCCCTTCTACTCCCGACTCCTCCTTTCTTTCCTGAAATAGTTGATATTGCTGATGCTTATTGCTGGACACTCTTAGAGAGGGGATAACTGGAAAGAGTCTGGTAGGTGTGGGGTTAAGACACAGCTGGGAGAAGAGTGTTGCTAAGCCTGATGCAGCATGTTTGTCTGGTTACAAGCAGTGCTGTTTTGCTGAGAATCCATTAAACACATACTCGAGTGTTTCCAACCGCTAATTCCATTGGGTATTGCAAGGAGTTTCAGTTAACAGCTGTTTCCTCATATGAAACAACTGCATAATTCTAATTCATCAGTGTTTAAGAGATGAATTGTCTGTTTGTCTTACTTTCAGGTCAAACAAAATCCTTATTTCCTCTTCCTCTTTTTCTGTCCAGCACTGTGGAAGACAAATCATCTCCATGTTCAAAATTCCAAGGCAGACGGTTTTGGTCAGCTGTTGAGGTAAAGAAAAAACACCGATCTTGTCTGTGAAAAGCATTTTAGTTAAAAGGAGATTGTAGTCTTTGAGGAAATGTATCCTCAGTCGAATCTGATTCCTGAGAGCTTAATGCATTTTAATAGGAAGGTTAGCTGTTTTCGTCAGTGAGCTATTTATGCTCACCCACCTCTGATACGTAGTCAAGAGACTTTAATTTCATCATCTGTTCCTGCTAACCTTCCATGAGATCAGTCATTGGCACTCTGTGGATAGGTCTGTTTCCTCAGTATGTGCATACAGTGCCCATGTTGCTCTTGTAGAATAGAATCCCTGCATGTGCGTATAAGCATATTAGTATAGCTTTATTCAGTCTACAGTGCTGAGTTATGTCTGATTAAGTGCTGAATATCTGAATGCCTGTGATTCAATTCCCTCTTAGATCCGTTTCCTCTATGAGTGTATTTGGATTCGTACTAAAGATGAGGTTTAGATGCAGGAAAACACATTAACATCCCAGTTCCCCTGCTGTGTGTGCTAACAAGGCCGTGGTGACAGCTCTGCATAGGCTTCCTGCTGCCATGTTGCACATTCCTGTAGAGAAATCAGGGAATTTGGGAATGTTGAGGACTTGCCATATTCACTCCTGGGGCAAGCTGTTGTGTAAGGGTTTGTCATGGACAGATGCAGAGAAGACAAGAGGGAGCTTAGTACTGATACCTGGCAGACACGAAACAGGCATAAGATTCTGGTATCACCTTCTGAGATTGTGTATTGCCTGACTTAAATGTCCTGTCAAATACATGCAAGTTTCTAAAAGCGAGACCAGTGGTCTTTCACTGCAGATTGAAGTTTTCTCCTTTCAGTTTGTTTTCCATCCTCACTGTCAGGGTTCTCTTTAGAAGTGGTGATGTGCAGAACAGTTGAAAATGTGTTTGTGTTGGGGATCTTCTGATAGTTTGCCACTCTTTTTTCTGGAGTGAAGTCATGAATTCGTTTACCCCAGAGTAAGTAGTACTGCGGGTCATGCATTAAACTCTTTGGATCTGTTCAGCAGCTTATTAGTGTGACTTATCTGTGCTTGAGACTGCCGTTGTGCAGCCCCTATTGGTGCTGTCTTTCAAAGCAGGTGATCATCTGCAGGCTGCCTATCGGGAATGTCCTCTAAACCATGCCCAGAAATTGTATGGGAGAGTACTCGCAAAGGGCTGGGCGAGAAGAGGACAGGAACTATTTTAATGAGGAAGTACAGTTGATGAGGTTTTGATGTTTGTGCCATCATACAGTCTAACTTTCCTAGCAGCTCATGCAGTCAAAAGGAAGTGTCCTGCCAAACACTCCAGAGAAGTATGCAGTAGTCGTGGGCTTTGCGACTGCTTTCTGACTGGTGACTGCTAAGATCACGTACTGTGTCTGTGTGGGTGAACTACCTTGAGGTTAACAGTTACCTTGACATTAACCATTCTGTGTTGAGGGGGAGACCAGCCATGTTCTTACGCTGGGCTTAAGTCTTCTTAAATAGTCATTTCTACAGTGATAACAGGTAACTGAAGACAACTCTTGCTAACGAATAATACTGAGGTCAAGTACAAAAGAATCTTTTTGCTGCTATGGATCAAGGCTATCAACCTTACCTGTGTTGTGAGGCTGGTGGCGTTTAATCTTATGTAGCGTATGTTAGCAAATTGTTAACCAATTGGAAGGGTAACATGCTCTTTATTTCCTTGGGAGGTGTTGTGTGTATGTATGAGGGTACAGCTCATAGGCACATGTAGAATTAATCTACTTCAAAATACTATTTATGATCTGTAGTTTTTTAGTGACTAATTGGCAGTAAGCTTGGAGAGAATAAATCCTGTTTTTTGAGTACTGAGATTGGATGGACATGGTATCTTTTAAGTTTAAAAAGGAGGTTCTAATGCACCCTCAGCCATCAGATATGCATGTTCTGTTTCTCCATTACTGCAGCTGCTCTCCAAGGTTCTCCTTGGGGATGGGACTGTATAGGAAGACACAGTCCGTGGTGTGGGACTGAGCAAGCTGCTGAATCGTTACCTTCTTCTGAACCTCTTCAACACACCACCAGGGCCAGAAAACATAGAGAAGCGTAAAGAGGTGAAAGGTCTTATTTCCATGGGGACAGATGTAGTCTGAAGTGTAATTATTTAACATTTGAAGTTGTTTTTTTGTTTGTTTGTTTGTTTTTTAATGACCTTGGTGTATAAATGAATTTCAAAGCAAGCATTGGTTCCTAGGCTTTAGGAATAACTGCTTAAAATGACGGTTTTGTTATTTTTTGAAGAGTAAACACTGCCAATAATAACTGAACTAGCCAAAAGGAGAAGTCTGTCAGAAGTGGTGTGACTTAGTTTTATTGAAAGCCTTTTTTTTTTCTTTCTATTTTTTCTTTCAGAATGCTCTCTGGGTGAACAGGTGGTTGCATGCTTCCCAGAAAGGTGGTTCCAAAATCATGGAAGTGGGTCAACTCTCCTCGAGTTAGTGAACTTCTGCCAGCATTTGGTTCAGTGAGCACGTATGCTTCACAGGAATAACCACAGGTAACAAACAACATGTTCTTTGGGATGCAGCACTTCCTCATATTCTTCATGTTAGTATTTCTTTTAGGGACGTGGTTCAGTGGGCATGGTGGTGATGGGTTGACAGTTGGACTAGATGATCTTTGTGTTTTTTTCCAACCTTAATGATTCTATGATTCTTAAATTCCTCAAGCCTCATCCATTTAACACTTTCAGTGATGTACTTCCAACATCTACGTACAACTAAAGATGCAATCCATAATGTAAAATGGATCGTTTTTGCAGTACTAGTTCAGGCTAGTTTGAGGCTCTAGATGTTGGGTGCAGTTAGTGGTCAGTGTAGCTCAAGGCACGTTTTAGCTTTATTGATTTTGAAGTCAGGTGTGAATGTGTTGCTATGTCAACTTGTTTTTGTAATAGTGATGAAACTGAAGAAGTTGTTCTCCTGTTGGTGAGAGTCAAGGCTCTGCGTATTGCTGAAGAGCTCACTGAAGAGTGCAAACGGGAACATCTTAAATCTGTGATAGGGAAATAAAAATTTCTTTGAAGCAGCAGTTCTTTTACTGAAACAAGCCTGATGCTCATTCTAAAAAAGTGGTTATGTTTAATGATTGGACTGCCTACGGTTGTTTTACTGTGAAATATATATATATTTTTTTTTCCAACTGTCTTCTGATGCCATCTACTCCTAGATAGAATCACAATGGTCAGTGTGAAGTGCAGGTGTTCTGAAATATATGACGAAGCCTCACTGCTTTGTTCTTTTGGGAAGGATGACTGCAGTAAGTGCCTGTAACGTTACCACTGCTGGTGAGCAGACAACTTCACAAGCTGTTTTCAGTACCACACCAAATCACTCTAACCCAGGAGTCACTGAACTCTAACTTATTGTCCACTTAATGAGATAACTCTACGAAACTCACAGTGAGTTCCTCATAGCTTTCTGACCCTGACACAGAAGCAGGAATTCTGTATGCAGTGAGAAGTCTGATCTATGAACATCTACTGATGGTAAACGGCTGTTCAGGAAGGTAAGAAGTTGCACAGGAGAACGTCTTAACTACACTTACTCTTCTCCAGAGTATGATTTGTAGTGGAGCTTTGTACTTGAGATACAGACTGGACTTTGTGCGCAGACTTGGAGCTGTCACCCGCCCTCATTTATCAGACGAGCAGAACAACAACTCCAGTTACCTTCTAGTAATTGGCTCTCTAAGGACATTTACCTTTTGATTCCCTCTAACACCCATTAAACCTCATTTCACCATACCCATGTTGGATTTCTAACATTGTGTAACTTCGTATATGTGCAGTAAATATTACTGCTGCAGAATAAAAGGATGTTTTACTGTAGAAACAGCAGTGCGTCACAAATTCTGCTAAGTTTGCAATTGCCTGCTTCTCTAAAATGTTATGTATGGGTCTTCCATTTAACTCTTGGAGGCTTTTATTCCCTATGGTTTTTCTATTGTTTTTTATTACAGAATATGTATTTTTGTAAACTATTTTAATTGTAAATTGCATTCATCAGTGTTATAGACAACAATGACTTTTAAAATAAAAGCAAAACCATTATTTTGAAAAGTAAAGATGTTTTTGTGTTAATGAGACTTGTAACGCTTTCAAGTCTTGAACACGACAGGAATGTTATGTGAAGTATGGAAAAAAACTGTGGCACTGCTGGCGCTTCATTATCTGCAGGATTTAGGAGTTCTGTTGTAAGCATTTGCGCACTTCTACTGTCCTGAGTGCAAAGAAAATACAACTGATGGGTAATCAGCTGAAGCATGTGATCTCCGTGCTTGCTTTTGTCTCCTCTGCTTCCTTATTCATGTGGAAAGTTGCTCCCGAAGAAATTAGTCTTGTGCTGCTATGAAATTGGAATAGTTTCTATCACGCTTTACCTCTGTAGAGGCTTCTTCCAGTGGCTGCAGACGTCACTTGTCATGACTGGTAAGCAGGGGAAGGTGATTTTTACTGGAGCTCAAAGCCCCAACTCAGTTGAGTATCCTTGAGAACCTACCGTGCCACTTTGTGGTGAACCTTGCACCCATTCACACAATCTGACTGGAGTAACAGCTAATCTGGCTTCATTCTTGCAAGCTGGTTTCAAAACGTTGGTATTACTGCTTTGTTGTCAGGTTACTATTGGTGCTTTATCAGATGTCATTTCAAAAGTGCCTTTACAGGACAGCTAAGCAGCACTTACTCTCAGATTGTCCAGCTGGGCTTCTGTACATCTGCTTCCCTGCCATAGCCCCCTTCTGAACATCTTGAATGAAGCATTTTCACAATTGGCCCCTGTCTACTTGGCAAAGGCAGAAGAAACAGTTATTTGGAAGTGACAACACAATAACTGCAAACCCCTTCTATTAGCTGTGATTTAGAAGGGAAGGCAGAAGCAGGGCTGAACACACTGTAACACCGTTTTCAGGAACGGACAGTTTAACATTCAGACAAGAACTGCTGAAATTTCACTGTCTTTTATTTGCATACAAAACTAGAAAACTGACCATTCTTACACTGAACTCAAAGCTGTTACTTGTTCAGCTCCTCATTCACTTCCCTCCATATTTTTTCCTCTATTTTGAAGTATTGTACTCTCGCACCATATTGAATTCCAGCCAGGGCTGCTTCCACTTCTGTGCTTCCTTCATTTTTTTCTCGGGTAGCTCAAATTTTATTCCTTTTATGTTGTATTTTGGCCTCTCCCACCATTTTGACCATGGTTGAGGTTTCATTCTGACCTGCAGCAAGAAGGAAAGATTTATAAAAGAAAAAAGGTATTAAAAGGTCAGAAGGTCAGAATTCTGACTGTGAAGCAAAGCAGTGAGACAAGTGCTGCTTTAAGAGAAGAAAGCAGCCCGATCTGTCAGCAAACTAAGGGACTACTGGACACCAGTGGGAGAAAAGGGATTTTGGGTCTGTGTGGCTGTTACGTTTGTTCATATACCCAAATAACACTGATTTATTGCACCGTCCTTAAGTTGATATGCTGTTAACTCTCTTCTACGCTTCTAACTCTGTTACTTACTAAGGAAAGAAGAATAGGACAGCAGCCGTTCCTCCTTTTCCCTGTAAGCTAAGTTGGATAGCATTCTTTTACCAGTCTGCCAGACCTTCTGAGATGCACATCTTGCTAACTGCTCCTTCCACCCCCCACATCAGTAGCACTAGGTTTCCATAGCGTTGGCTGTTCTGTCTGCACAGTGTAATACAGAGGCATCTGTAGGCCGTTACTCCTTGCACGTCTCCTAAGTTACCTACTGAGGAAGGCAGGTACTTTGGCTATAAATGTTCTTTCGCTACAGGAGTAGCATTAAGATACCAGATTTTACATGCTTGTATCACCTTGATAACTACCACAACCAAAAGCTGTTTAACAGCCTTCCAGGCCATTGTAGAATGGCCAGTTGAAAGAGACTCACAAGGATCATAGGAGTTCAACCCCTGCCTCCACATAAAACCAACCCCTGCCTCCACATAAAACCAGCCACACTATGTCTGAGAGTGGTGTCCAAAGGCTCCTTGAACTCTGGCATATTTTGTGCATGGTCAACCTCTGGTGCAGAAGCTTTTCCACCCTGACCCTCCCCTGATGCAGTCCTCCATCTGGCTCTGAAATGGAGCCCTGCAGAAACCCCAGGTGACTGCTCACCATCCTGATATAATCCCTGTATCAGTCAGAAAGTTAACTAAATTATCGCCTACGTTCCCACTAAAAAATTAAACTCCTGCCTTGTTTACAGGAATTTCTTCATGGTCTAAATGAGACACAGATGAAAAAAACACTTTTTTCATCACTTGATAGTAAAAGATAATAATTTTTTTTCACTGTTTCTTAAAAACAGCTGAAGAGGGCCTACAGGAGACACCACATTCAAGTGGTTATCTTGTGTTGGCAAAGCTTAAAGGGACTCTTAATACTCTTTTCTGCTCCGATGAATTATACTGTGCCATAGAAATTTCCTTATGCTCTGGAGTTCAGCTGTCTGGCAGCTAAGTTGCAGGCACACTTCCTGACACAGTACTGGCCAGAGGGCCACTACCAACAGATTATCTGCATGGGGTCACTGTGTTTCAGACAGCATGGAGACTTGGCCTCAGAGCCAGGGAATGGCTTGAACACCTCCAGGGACAACAATTCCACCACCTGCCTGGGCATTTTGAGAGGACATTTTTCCTAGTATCCAACCTGAACCTCCCCTGGCACAACTGAAGGCCATCACCTCTTGTCCTCCTGCTGCTCCGTGGGAGGAGAAGCTGACTCCCACCCAGACACAACATCCTTTCAGGTAGCGGTGCAGAGAAATGAGGTTTCCTTTGAATCTCCTCCAGACTGAACAATCCCTGCTCCTTCAGACACTCCCATAATATCGTGCCCTAGATCCTTCACCACTCTGTTGCCCTTCTCTGGACACGATCCAGAGCCCCAGTGCCTTTCTTGCAGTGAGGGGCCCAAAACTGAGCACAGTACTGGACGTGCAGTTCCACCAGTGCTGAGAACAGCCGGCAGATCGCTTCACCGGTCCTTCTGACTGCACTATTTCTGACACAGGCCAGGATGCTGCTGGCATTCTTGGCCACCTGGGCACACTGCTGGGTACGTGCAGCCAACTGTTGACCAATACCCCCAGTGTGCAACGTATCACATCGTCACTCTCCTCTCAGAGGCAGCACCGCCACTTTAAACACTCCGCCGCTTAAAGCAATGCAGGTGGGTTTCGGAGACATGAAAAATGCTTAGCACAAGAGGAATTCCATTTCACAAACAGGAATACGTGCACTCAGCTCCCAGCTGACCTCGAGATGTGAGGCAAAGGCAGAGGCAGGGCCCGTGTCTCTGTCACCTTCCGACACGCACTTTTCGAGTACCAATGCCTCAGAGCCCTGAGGAATCTGAGGGCGGCCCCCACCGCGGCCTACCCCTTCTACCTCCTCTCCTCTCTCTGCTTCTGCTTGTCAATAATGACGGGCTTCGAGGGAGGCTGGAATTTTGTGGGCTCTCCATCGCCGTTCATTCGACACATCGAGGAAGAAAACCACCCGGTGAAGATAAAACGCTCAGAAAAACACCGTTCTCAAAAGGCACCGTTCCCCACAGCCTCGCAGCTCAAACCCCCCGCAGGCGGCTGCCATAGTGACTACGAGTACTTCCGGTCCGCCGGCGCCAGAGCGCAGGGTGGCTACGGCAAGCTCGGAGGGCCAAAACTGCCCTCAGCGCGAAGCGGAGCTGTGTGTCGCTCTACTCCTAACCCCTTCTGAGCTCTGTTCATTATCTGATGGGTGGATTTGAAGTGGAGGGTATTTGACGCTGCTTAGAGAAACGAGGGGCCTGTGCAAAAAAGGAGCCTGCTGCATTTTGTGGTGCAAGATGTTCTGGGAACTGCTGCTAACAATGCCCAGCAGGCTTCCATTTGGTGGGGAGAGGTTTAGCAAGGACTTTTTATATGAAAAGAGTTCATCCTATATTTCCTTTCCACTGACCTTCCGTCGTACTGCTTGAGAAATTAATGTTTCTTGCTGTAGAGAATGCACATGCACCTGCACTTGTATCTGCACAAAGAATCATCTAAACATCTCTGTACGGGTTTCTTTTTGGCACTGGGATGGAGCTGTGTGGAACACACACTTGGATGAATCTTCAGTCGGGTGCAGGGACGCGTAATGCTCATCTTAGATGTCACGCTGACAGCAGCAATAGAGAGGCAAATGTCATAGGGTTTCATGTTTTTTTTTTTTCCTTTTGTTTCAGTCCTCACCGTGGAAGCATAGAAGCGTTACCCAGACAGACTGAGCATTTCTCACATGCGCTTTCTACCAATGCCATAGGCTGTGGAAGTCAGCACCAGAAGCATCTGTAACAGCCCTGCAAAAGACTGGTGAGAGTTACCCTGGCAGCCTCCTTTGGCAACCTCAGGTCTCTGCAAGCTGTTAAGCTGTGTCATAAGTCCTCCCGTGGTGCTGACTCAGCTCTCCCTGTCTCTCGTGTAGGAGAGCTGGTCTTCAGCTCCTTCCTGTTTCCTGCCTATCTGCTCCCTGCTTTGCCCGTGGCCCAGTGAGCCTTTTATTACTCGCCACCAGATTTGCACGTGTGGATAAGAGCACCTTGATTTCTGTGTTGGGCTGAGCGGGTAGAGCAGGGCAAGGGGGCTGATTTGGTCGTGCTGCTTTCCAAATACAGTGCTGTTGGCGTGGCAGTGCTTCTGGCGTTGCAAATTCTGTCAGATGTCAATGAATTCGTTGGAATCTGTTGAGTTGACTTGTGCAGGTTTCATTCTGGAGCTGAATTCTTCCCGGACGCTTCTGTGCATAGCCATGGCCTTTGCTTCTTTCTTTCCTCCTCTCTTTGTTGTGTTTGGCACTGTGCAAGCCGTGAATCACCAGGAAGCAGCTGAAAGTGCTCTGGAGTTGTGGGGGACAAACTCCCAAGAAACAATGTGCAGCTTCAAAACCCCAAAGCTTGGAAAGATGAGAGGTGCGCAGCGCTCTGCCTGGTGCAGGACACGATGTGCTCTGCAAGGCGCTTTCCACGAAGACCTCAGGTCTGTGCTGAAACTGCATCCAAAGCAGCCCAGTGCCCTGTGCTTGTTGTACCCGGAGGTATCGGTGCCAGGGGTTGCTGCTGTGTTTGCAATGCCATTGTGTCGGCAGGGTGACGTTCATGGCGTGCGATGCCCTCGGTCATTGAAGGCATCCTTGCAAATGTTCCTAGTGAGGGCCACGTTTCATTGACAGCATAGGTTGTTTTCTGGAAAGTGAAACAGTGTGCTTGTGTACGTCAAGACCACATTCATTTCCAAGTGACCACAGTGCACTTCACGTCTGCTGCCATTGCCCCTCGGCCGTCTTGTGGTTGAAGCCGGTGGGTGCTCAGCACCACAGCGTCCTTTGCTTACTGCCCCCTTCCCGGTGGGATGGGGGAGAGAACTGTGGGGGAAGAAAAAGAAGGTAGAACTCATGTGTTGAGAGAAATCTCTTTCCAAAGGTAGAGGAAAGGACAGAAGTAATGAATATCTATCTATCTGTCTATCTGTCTATCTATCTACCTATCTATCTATCAATGAATGTATCTAATGAGTGATGTAGAAGCACTGGCTCAGCAACTCCCAAGCAATGGCCAAGCAGAAGAAGAGACTGAGATGAACTACCACCCCATCCATAACCCCTTCCACTTGATGTCATATGGTATGGAATATCCCTTTGGCCCGTTGACGTCAGCTGTCCTCATTTGCTTTCCTGCCAGCTCCTTCTTGAGAGCTTTGCTGAGAACGGCCTTGGCTCTGTCCAAGTCTGCTTCTCAGAAACTATAAACATGAGAGTGTTCTCAATGTTGTAGCATCATAGCAGACACTGAAGAAAAATCGATCCCACCTGAGACTAAGGCAGCCCCCCAGTGTCCGTGCAGCGAGCCGTGTGGGGCTGCAGGTCGTGCATTTCCCTGGCAGCATTGGCCAGGGGTGCCGGGGAGGTTTGCGTGCTCAGCTTGGGCATCGCACTGCTGTGCCTGTCAACACAGCATGCTCCGTGCTCTCCAAGCGGCAGCACTAGCATTTCATCAACAAGGTGCCGTAATATTTACTGGAACCAGATGCATTTGTGTCTCTGAGGCTGGGTTTACCCAACGAGCTCTTCTCGAAGGAGCTGTTTTGATTCCCTTTGTCCGTGTGCGAGACGCGCTTATCCCACTTGTGTTCTGTCCCTCAATATTACTCTTGGTGGGCAGAAGGAGCTGGTGGATTCAGCAGCAGTAGATTCTGTTGGTTTCCTCTGTGCTGCTTCATCCCTGGAGCTCGCTGCTGCACGGAAGAGTACAGGCGTGTTTATCCCAGGGCTGCTGTAAAGGGGAGCCCGGTTGGCATAGCAGTGAGCAGCAGCTAACGGGCTGTGCAGAGGAGGGCTTTGCAGAAGGAGCAGGAGTGCCTGCGTCCATCTGTATCCTCGGATACGTTCTGGCAGTGAGGCAGCAGCTGTGGCCACAGTGACTGAATGCAGACTTGGCCTGGGGCTGCCACGTGGCGCTTCCTAGCCCGCTAGTATACCTGGCAAAGCACAGCCACCCTGCACCCAGGGCAAGCTTTTGTCTTAGTGTCAAGTTTCATGCTGTCTTGTGAAGCTCAGGCACTGGGGGCAGCTTCCCCCCAAAGAAAAGGAGGAGGAAATGAGGTCGTCATGGATGCCAAAAGGCAAAAATGCACTCGGGAAAGAAACTGTCGAAGCAGTCTAGTAGTAGTACTATGTATTTCTCTTCCTTTATTTCCATCCAGGTGAAAGAGATGGCTGCTCTAAGCCGCCCGTGGATGCAAAGAAGGACCCTAGTGTGGATTTGCCATAGGCCCAGCAAGAGGCTCAACAGCACCAAGCTCCGGGTCCTGCACTTTGGTCCCGACAACCCCATGCCAGCTTCTCCAGGATTTGGCTGGGATGGAATTCCAACCACGCACTGATTTCTCGAACGCTGGGGTGCCCTGTTGGAATCCTGTGGTCTTGTGACGTGGTCTTGCCTCCCCACCTTGTCCGTCCATGGTGGAGCAGCCGGGTGGCCCTTAGTGATGTCATAAGCAGCTAGAATGAGGGGAGGAGCAGCGCCTGCTGCTTCCCTTCATTGGAGCGCTTGAGCTCGGCGTGAGTACGTGGCTTGTTGCACTTGTGCATCTACTGAGTGTGTTTGTCTTCATCCCGTCTTGTGCAGCGCCTTGTAGGTAAGCTGATACGGTGCGGGATAGACGGGTGGGCAGCGAGGGCTTGAGAAGTGCTGGCTGGCAGAGCTCCTAGGATCATATTTCTTCATCTGGACCGTCAGACGCCATTTTCCCCCAGGCCATCACTTCCAAAGCCATCCATCAAGATGGCATTTGTCCAACGGTTTTTCCCTCGCCTTCCTTGCTAAATTGTGGAGGCTCACTGACCTGCTCTTTCTCCCTCCCCTGCCCACCCTCCGCCTGCTCCCTTGGTGCAGCTTTTGCTCGCGGAAGATCAGAGCAAAGTGACAAGGAACGGCTGCGGGTTCGAGGATCTTGTTCTCCCTTGTTCTGATCTCTTGCCAGGTACGTGCCATGTTTTGTATTGCCACATGGTTCAGCAGCCCGTGTTTAGTCACACCGTGTGTAGTAACACAGCCTCGTCCAGCTGAAATGCAGCTCTGGTCACGTGTGGGTTTTTTCCACTTCCTCTCCAGCTCAACCCTCAGCAGGATGCTGCCTGTAGTGCTGGGAGCAGCTAGTGTGAAGGAAGGCAATCCCTTAGGCAAAGAGCCCTAGCCGCAGTTTGTGCAGAGCTGCACAACATGAGCCAGGGGCAGAAGCGTGCATGCTTTGGCTGTGTGAGTGTGGCCGACAGCTGTAGGGAGCACAGCAGAGATGCAGGCAGCGAAATGCGTGGGCAAGGCTGCGGCCGGCGCTGGTGGTGAGGCTGCTGCTGGGAGCCGGGGGCTGGGGAGCAGCTCCAGCCCCAGCAGCGACACCTCTCCCTGGCCTGCTACTGTGCTTTCAGCGTGCTCGGGGCAAATGCATCTGCTGCTTTGTGCCAGAGTCCCCATCTGCTAGCAGAGGGACAGCGACTTGGTCCAGTGCTGTGTATTGCAACGGCTGTCCCGTTTGAGTAGACTGCACACAGTTGTTGTTTCTAGAAGTAGTTCTGAAGAAGTCTCTCAATCCATTGCTGTGTGAGCACAGGAAATGTGTTTCTTTTCTGTTGCAGCTTGTCACGCCTGCTGTGATGGGCATCGCGAGCAGCGAGATCAGCCGTGGGCCTGACCGGGCGTTGACGGAGGTACAGTGTGAAGCTCTGCTTGGTCTCTGTTCCCTGCCTTGAGCCAGCAGAATGAGCCACCGGTGTGCTCTCCTGCTTTTCAAGAGAGAGAGCATCCTTCCGGCTCTCTCGGTGTCCCTGAAGAGCTGCCTTAAAAGCTTCATTGCCTTGCTAGTGGCATCGAGATGGCACCCTGAAATCCTCCTTGTTTGTCCTCAGCTCCTCACCATGGTCTGTGCTCTCTGTTTCAGCCTGAGAACCAGGGGAAGCCTCTGCTGGTCCGTGAGGAGTCATCTCTTAATATTCCGGCTATTGCTGCTGGCCATGTTATTAAGAGATACATTGCCCAGGCAGCGGATGAGCTCTCCTTGGAGGTAAGCAGATAAAGAAGGCGTTCCTTGTTGTCACGGCCAGAAGAGTATACCGTGTGAATGCATCAGGAATATTTTCAGACACCTTCAGAATGCCTTGTGAGGCGAAGCCCAGAAGATGCAGGTCCAGATAGGACTTGCACTGGGTTGGATGCAGGGAGGAGTTCAGCCATGTCTAAAAGACGTTTTGATTTGGCATGCTTGCACTGTATTCTGTCTGGTGTGTAAGGCAGTGACTCTTGTACCTCCACGTTCAGCTTTCCGACGGGAAATGCCTGAAGAGCTGCCCCGGTGCAATTGCTCTCAAGCTGTGCGCTCTTTGGCAGTGCAGAAGAAGGGTGCCATTTCAGCTGTGCTTTCCTCCCAGCTGTGCTGACGCTGGGATTGATGTTGCAATGTCTTGCAGGTGGGAGACCTGGTGTGCGTTCTTGCTATGCCAGCAAAGGAGCAGAGCCCCTGGTGGAGAGGCAAGCGTGGCTTTCAGGTAGGCACGAGCTTCAGACTCCTGGGCGCAATTGCAGTCAAGTGAGGAACGTCCGCTTCGAGCTGCCCGGCCTCCACAGGGTGGCTTCTGGACGTCAACAGCTTCCCTGTGTCGCTGTCAGAGGACTTTCCCTTTGGCTCTGGGCTTGGGTGGGAAACTGTCTCCTCATGTGACTTAGAAGCAAGAGCCTCTTGAGCTCAATAGGCAGTCAGGAGTTGAGCATCTCTGTCCTTTGTACAAGCACGGAGAACAGCCATCTTATGCTCCGTCAGTTGCTTTTGTAGGTCTTCTGGCTGCAAATGTTGAATGAGGGTTACTTTTCTGCAGGCCATTCTTTCTTGGTTGAACAGTTGAGGCCTGAGAAATGCTGCATTCAGTATTCCATCTCTCTTCTTGATCTTGTTCCAGGTTGGGTTTTTCCCTGGTGAGTGCGTGGAGCTCATCAACGGAAAAATTCCTGAGGCCCTCATCAATTCAGCGCCAAAGCCAGGTACGGATGTTACATGTGATGGCGCGGGGAAGTCAAATGGAGTCTTTTTCTGGGTGTGTTCTGTGTTGAATACCTCCTTGATCCATCCCACGTTCTCCTCTGTGTTGATGATCCTTCCTGCATCCCACGGGGCGTAGGGCTGCTGTTTTGTAGGCAGTGAGAATCAGGGCTTGGGCAAACGATAGGATCCTTGTAGAATGGCTTGGGATGGAAGGGACCTCAAGGATCATCAAGCTCCAACCCCCGTGCCTCAGGCAGGGCTGCCAACCTCCACTTCGAATGCCAGACTAGACCAGGCTGCCCAGGGCCCCATCCAACCTGGCCTTGGACTCCTCCAGGGACGGGGAAAATCTGTTGTTGTAGGTACTTGTTGGCAATGTTCTTCCCGCTTTTACGTGCTCTGTCGAATGTGTGATGCTCGGCCTGGTCCCACTGAGCCCAACCTGAAATGAACTGGTTTCTTCCTTTTGTTGTGCAGTGCCAAAGAAGCGTGGCAAGCTCCTCAGCTTCCTTCGTTTCTTCGTGAAGGCCCGCCCAAAGGAACCGAAGCAGCGGGAGATGGAGCTGGAGAAGGAGAAGGGAGGGGTGTTTGGCTGTGACCTGGGAGAGCATCTTCTCCACTCTGGCCGTGATGGTAAGGAACAGCCCGTTCCTGAGAGCTTCCTCTCTCTGTTGGGCATGTAAAGATGAAAGAAAGGGAGATCATGTCTAGCAAGGGGCAGGTTGATAGCGGTGGAGAAGCGTGAGGTGGGAGTTATGGCTGAAAGGGAAGCTGAGGCTAATGCTCATAGGAGGCCGGCACACTTTTATTTGCTTAAAGCCAAAGGTGTAAGTCAATCCCACGCTAGCCTGAAAACCAAGGAAGCCTTTTGGCCCAAGAGAGTGTAGTGCGTCTGTTTCCTAGCTCTTCTGGACATGAGGTCTCACGCCTCCATTGCGGTGGGAGCTGTGATGGGACTTGTGGCAGTGTCTCTGGCTTCCCCAGAATTACTTTCTGCAGGCTGCTTGGCAGGTCCTGGCATTTCTTGAAAGCCAAGAACACGTCCGTGTCCAGTTTTGTCCCCGGCTCCTGCCTGTCTGCGCCGTCTGCGACAGCCTTTTTTCTCCTCTACGGAGGAGGCAAGCAGTAGCCTGGCTGGGCTTAGTGGATGGGATGTGAAGGGGCAGCGGCTGAAGCAGGACTTGAATGAGGAGCTCAGCTAAGCGCTGGCCCTTGTTCTGTAGTCCCCCAGGTCGTGCAGAGCTGCGCTGAGTTCATTGAGCAGCACGGCGTGGTGCAGGGGATCTACCGCCTGTCCGGCGTGGCGTCCAAGATCCAGAAGCTGCGGTAAGAGTGCTTCTGGACTGTATGTTGTCTTGCTTTGGAGTTGTTTTCCTCTTTCTCCAAGCCCTCTGTTTTTGTGTCCTTCTCTCCAGCCATGACTTTGAGTCGGAGCAGATTCCGGAGCTCACCGTCCGGGACATTCACAGCGTGAGCTCCCTGTGCAAGATGTACTTCAGGGAGCTCCCGAGCCCTCTGCTGAGCGAGCAGCTGCATGGCAAGTTCTCGGTAAGCACAAGGCAATGGCCTTCATGTCCCTCTTCGTGGCCTTTCCCATCCACACACACGCCTGCGCACCTTTTTTTGGTCTTTTTTCTGTGAAGTTGGGGTTTTGATGGACGTCCAGTGGGTGTCTCTGTACAACAAGCAGCTCGTGCTTCCTGCACACTGTGTGCACCGTAACACCTGGTGTGTGCATCCTGCCATTGGAAATGTGGGAGATGGGAACAGCAGTGCCCTCTGCAGCTTTGAGGCCCTTTTTCTGTTAGCCCCATACGCTTGACTCGCATGATGTGTGTCTCAATCCCTTTCTGCTTTCTTCCAGGACGCTGTTTGTGCCGGTACAGATGAGGAGCGGTTGCTCCGAGTGCAGGAGGTCATCCAGCAGCTGCCCGCGCCTCACTACAGGTCAGAAAACTGCTGCCCTCAGTCTGGGGAGCTCCGCCCTGCTGCACTTCAGAGGGCGATGATGCGATGGCAGGCTTTGTGTCACGCTGGCAACGTGATGCCTGTGTGTGTTGAAGTGATTGATGTCTGCGTGGGGTGAATGGATTGGGTCAGCTCCTGGGCACGGGGGCATGGCTGGTGCAGCTGATGGCTGCGGCTGTGCTGTGCTGGGGCTTGGTGCTGCAGCGTGGCACTTGGGAAAGCTTGATCTACTTGCTAGAAGCAAGAACAAGCAGTGGCATGAAGAGTGGTTTGTTTGGTGAATGTGAGCCCGGCGTGCTCAGTGGTGCTGAAGGTTTGGCTCTTGCTTTCCAGGACGCTGGAGTACCTGATCAGACACTTGGCTTGTCTCGCTGGGAGCTGCTCCATCACAAACATGCACGCTAAGAACTTAGCAATTGTATGGGCTCCCAACCTCTTCAGGTAAACTTCTTTTTCCGCCTCAGCACAAGGCTTCCATCTGTTCTCCCCACGGGCACACTTTGGAGAGGAGGACAATTTGTGCTCTCTTGGTTTTGTCAGATGGGGCTGGTGTGTCCTTGATCACCCGGGAGAATGTCTTCAGTGGCATCAGTGCTTGCCCACTGCGGAAGTCTCCAGAGCCCCATTGGACAGCCTTTGGCTGCCCAAATGCCCAAACATGGGGAAACGATCTCGGGTCAATGACTTCTCCAATCTGCCTTTTCTACAGATCCCAGCAGAACGAGGCTGCCTGCGCCAGCGGAAGAGCTGCCTGCGTGGAACTGCAGAGGCAGTCGGACGTGGTGGAGTTCCTCATCAACCACACCGACGTCCTCTTCTGCTCCAGCTCCACATCAGGCATCGGAGATGGAGCAGGTGAGCGTCTTCCTGCATGAGCTTTGTCTTGATGAGACACCTTGATCAAATGCAGGCCTTCTCCATGATTGTTGAGATACGCTTTTGCTATCAGGGGGCCAGCAGACTTGTGGGCTTAGATGAGAATATGGCAACCTGTGGCTGGATGCGGAGAATGTCCAAGCCCAAAGTTGAGCATGAGAAAACCGTCCCTGTCATGGTGATGTTTTGCGTGCAGGTGAAGCTTGATGAAAGGGTTTTGACCTCCTCTTCTTTCACTTGACCAGAAAAGCAAAGCTGAGAGATGTGCGGCACCTCCTCCAGAACTGTGATGTCTGTGCTGCTGCTTTCTGATCCTCCCTCTTAGCTGTGGTTTTCCCTTCCAGGGCGCAGTTCTCCATCAGGTCCCAAGTCTGTGCAGGTGTCTTCTCCTGCCACCAAGCTGCTCACCGTGGAGGAGGCACAGGCACAGAGGGGAGGCCACAGCAGCTCTCCCGCTGTGACAGAGAGCAGGGACATGGAAGTGGAAGAAGGCCCCGCAGCTGCGCGGGGGAAATTCCACACAGTCATTGACTTTCCGTCTGAAAGGTAAAGAGGACTTTCTTTTCCAGCAGTTTCCTATCAGACTTGGTTGGGTGGGCTTTTGTGGGTTTTTCTCCACTACTGCAAGAGCAAAAACTTGCAGAAAGTACGTGACGCCAATGGTGCGTGTGGTGGTGTACTGAATGTCCCCTCCCTTTAGACGCTGAGGTTCAACTAACAGGCATGCTCTGCATCTGGGTTGACATGGCTGAGGGGAATGTAGCCAGCAAGACTCCAGGGCTGAGCTCTAGGAATGGAACCGTCGTGCTAGGAACAAGCAAGTGTGGGCAAGAGCTCAGGGCAGCTCTTCCCTCACCCTGCACCATGCACGACTCACACCGCTCCCTCTTTTCTCCCTCCAGACCAAGTCCACCCAGCAGGGTGAAGGAATCCCCAGCATGCAGTTGGTGTTCCTGTTTCAAGCCCAGAAAACCATCCTCTGTGGGCAAACGCCAACTGCAGCGCGATGCCAGGGAGCCCTCGGAAACAGAGGTGGTGGTCCTGGCAGGTAAGGGTGCACATCCAGCTGTCAAAACCCTGCTTGTCAGCGCCATGGAATTCATGCTTGGAGTCCACACAACAGAGAAAGACAAACAACAAAAGCGCAACAGTTCCTTTCGAGACAGTGCTCCTCCTGTTGCTATTGTCCTATTGGCTTTGTCCTACTGCCACTGCATAAGCAAATCTCAAGAACCACTCTCATCATTCAGCTTGTGCAAGTTTGCCACTAACTGTTTGCCTGTGTATCTACTCCTTCCTAGGTGAATCGAGCCCTCGTCCACGCAGAAGAGCCAGAGCGTATAGCGATGGTTCGCTGTGTGCTTCCATGTATGGAGAGCTGCTAGGAAGCATGAATCACTGCAGCTCGGATGACAGCCTGCCATATAACATCAGTGAGGGAATGAAAGTGACCATCCAAGTGGAAGCCCTCATCTCTCCCGGCGGTGCAGAAGACGCTGACCTGAGCCTGCCAGAAACAACAGTCACCGAGCTGGACTGTGACGGGGCACCATTGCAGTGCAGCCCAGCCAAAGCACAGCCCGAGTGCCCCGACAGCAGCAGCTCCATGCAGGAGCAGGTCAGCGTCAGCCAGGAGGAGCCGAGCCTGGTGGAGGGGGACGTAGAATCAGAGCTCCAGTCCCAGGCACCGGGCAGCAGCACGAGCTCTGAGCGCCTCTCTCCTTCACCAGAGAGAATGAGTCCCACGTGTACACCGGACCTCTCACCAAAAGGCCCTCCTGGCTATTAGGGAATAAAAGCACGCTGGTGCTGGATCAACGCCTTGACTGCCTTCTGAGTCTTCATTCCCAGGGATTGGGCTGGATGCAAGCAACAGCAAGGCAGCTCATGTTGCAAGGCTATGGCTGTGGGCTGTGCGTGCAGCAGAGCTGCGGGTTTGTTCCCATTTTGTCTGGCTGTGGGATGCCTGCAGCGAGAGCTGTGCTCCCGTAGTGTATGGTAGCAAAGAATCTCCAGTATCCGGGATGCTGCTCATGATCATGCCCAGCTTCCGTGCTATGGCTGTGGCTTTGTGATGCTTTTGAGTGAGGGCTTTTGGATGCTCCTGGATGCCTCGGCTGGTCCCCGCCAGCTCTCTCGTCTCTCCCGCCGTGTCCATTCGTGGCTGCCAGCTACGAGCTGGCCCTGCAGAGCATCTGCAGCCCTGTCAGCATCAGCATCCAGCAGCGGCAGGAGGAGCTCGCCGTGAGCAGCATCTGCCCGTCCCTCCCCCGGGCTCTCATTGGTCAGCGGCAGCTGTGTCCGTCCCCCTGCGTCTCATTGGTCAGCAGCAGCTCCGTCCCTCCCCCGGCGTCTCATTGGTCAGCGGCAGCTCTGTCCCTCCCCCGGGCTCTCATTGGTCAGCGGCAGCTCTGTCCCTCCCCCGGCGTCTCATTGCTCAGCGGCAGCTCCGCCGGCTCCCATTGGCTGAGCCGCCGTGCGCGGGAACGGCCGTTGGGAGCCGGCAGTGTCAGGCGCGGCTGTCGTCAGCGAAGCGCCGCACCGGCAGCCCGGGCCGCCCCGCAGGAGAGCGCGGCGTCAGCCGGAGCTGTCCGGGCAGCAGCGAGCCGGAAGCCGCGGCACAACGGGAGCGAGTGCTGAGGACAGCTCCGCCGGAGGTGTGCGGGAGAACGGGAGCGGGAGAGGGAGAGGAGCCCTGCGCGGCCCCCCAAGCACACTGCCCTTTCCTCCCCCGTGGACCCCCCGTGGGGTTGGGCTGTGGGATTGGGATGAGGGCTGTGGGATGGGCCGTTGGTTTGGGACGGATGGAGGCCTCGGGTCCCCCAGCGCCACAGTGCTGCTGCCAGCATCAGAACAGTGCCCCACCCCCAACCCCTCCAGCGCTGCACCCGGTGACCCCAGACCCCCTGCAGCCAAGCAGAACCGGAGCTAAGGTGGGCTGTGGCTACTGGGAGCTGCGAGGAGGCTACAGGGGAATATAGGGCTACTGTAGGGGGCTGTGCAGGGACTGTTAAGGCGTATGGGTCTATAAGGAGCTGAGGGGGACTCTAGGGGGGATCTGGGGCTGTGGTGAGCCATCGGAGGATTTGTGGCTATAGGTGGCTGTGGGGAGGTTATGGGTGGGGTGGTATATAGCCAGGCTGCCCAGGGAGGTTGTGGATTGTCCTTCTCTGGAGATATTCCAAACCCAGCTGGATGCCTACAGTACAGCCTGCTGTATGGAGCCTGTTTTGCGGCGGGGGGGTAGGGTTCCATGATCTCTAGAGGTCCCTTCCATCTCCTACGGTTCTGTGATTGTGTGATTGTAATCGTTGCTTCTTGCAGCAGTAGAGTGTTTCAGAAGAGAGAAAAAGATGGCGGCGGTGAACTGGCTTTCTGTGGATGGTAAAGCTGTGCTGAGAACTGGGCTGACTATTGCAGCTGAAAATGCGTGCCAAGAGTGCAGGCGCAGTGGAATAACTTTTCCGTGTAGGTTGAGCTTGTGTAAGGTAGGTGTCCTTGCTAGGTGAGCTTCTGCTTTAAAGCATCAAGTTGTAATTTGAAAAGCCAGGTTGCCAGTTCTTTTTTTCCCCAAGTGATTTTTTAGCCGGGAGAGATTGGAGGTGCTGTTTGGTGATGGAAGACGTAGAGAGGAAAAGCAAGTAGAAGGCATGCTGTGCATAGCCACCACATGCCATGGGCACCGTTGTCGTCCTGCACAAAGGAGGAGCAGCTCAGCAAGCTTGGCCTGGGCCGTGGGAAGGAGCATACAGACATCTGGACCAACCGGCAACGAGTTAGTTGTGCAGGTTGGTTGTTTTCTGCTGTTTGTCCCACCTCCTGTTGCTCAGTGGTAGATTTGTTCACGTTCAGCGCTAGCAGGAATGTCCCCGAGCATTTTTGTTTCAGCTGTCGCAACGCTTTGTTCCCTTGCTGCTGGGCTGGGGCGTTTGAAGAATGATGCATGTGCTGATGCTCAGCCAGGCTTTGGGGCTGAGTCTGCAGAGCAGGGTATGTGTGTGGCAGGAGTGAGGCTTGTGGAGGAGCAGGCCAGGTGGAATCCAGTGCGCTTTGCTGTCGTTCTCAGTGCTTGTTTTTGCTCAGAAGGGCCGGTGGTGAACCTCATGAAGCAATGCCTGCAGACAGAGTTTGCGGAGCAAGAGGTCCTGCAGGCCTTGTGTGACGCCCATGGAGCTGTAGCGAGGCTGCGTCAGTGTAGAAGAGCAGAAATCCCTGGAGGCGTGAAGGTGAGCTGTGGGCTCCAGTAGTGCAGGAGGGGACGTACGTGCTCAGGGTTTGGCTGCTTCTGCGTGTGTTAAGTGAGTGTGATAGCACTGCTTGGTTCATTTGTATGTGTATGGAACAAGTGTGACATCTTTTCTGCTGGAGTCGTGTGGAAGGAGTCCTATGTGTTTGCGACCTGACTTGAAGCCTGTGGGCATCACGGAGGAGTAGGGGAAGGGGATGAGGCGAGTCAAGCTGGTGTAAGAGCATGAGGCGTAGGAACAGGAATCTCTTTGGCCGATCTGAAGTGCTGCCCTTCTCTTTTTGGTTTAGGAATCTCTGTGTGCTTTTTAATGAAGAACAATCTCATTGTTCGTCTTGTGAGCGAATTCATTCAGGCCTGTTAGTTGGTGTTGTTCTCTCCATGGAGCTGCAAGTGAAATGGATACTTCTGGTGTGATGTGCGGCACCCTCCCGTCTTCTCAGATCAACCAAGTTGGCAAGGCCTGGCTCTTGGTTGGTGAGCTGTGCCCAAGGTGAGAGAGATGTCTGTTCTGGGCTTGATGTGTGGCAATCAGACCGTATAGCCGGTATAGGATATAGAGCAGGCATGTGTTTCTTGGTGACGCGCGTACTCCCTGGTGCAAGGGGGATCGCTCCACCTAACATTCACACTAACTTGCCCTGTAGACATCTAATCAGCTCCCTGCCCCGTGCTTTCGAGCTGCTCTCCAGCCCTTATCTCGATGGCCTTCATCCTCCCTGTTATTCCTGACCTAGTGTCTGTGAAAGTGCTTGCAATCCCTTGTTTTCTAACACTCTCTATCTAAACTCCCTTTGTTTGCCTCTTATTTCTACTTTGTGCAGCTACTCTCCCTTTTCTTGCTGTGAGGCCCTTCTCTCTCTAACTGCAGGCTCCTGTTCTCACTCTTCAGTTCCCCCCTTTTCTATAGTCTAGCAGGGCTTCTACCTGCTAGATCATTTTGATTCTGTTCTACGTGTCCCAAAATAGGCCCCACTTCCCACCTTTGGCCTCAACGCATGTCTCTTCCATATCTCCTTTTTCTTTCTAGTACTCCGGCACAGGCAGGCAGAGCATCTCATCATGACACAGGTAAAACCTCCCAACAGCACCTAGAGGATGCAAACTAGGAAGAGCTGCTTTAACCATCCTAGACTCAGTAGCCAGCTAGTATGCAAGTTCCTTAAATCTCCTTCCCAGCTGGGGTCATCCTGACTTGTCCTATGCAGGACTTTGGTCTGTTCCCAAACTTTCCATCAATCTCTCTCGATTCTTAAATCCTTCTTGCTGTAAGCACAGCGACTCTGACTTATTACTGTGCATACCCCTCCTTCCTTGGCTGTTAATCGGTCTAGTGCCATCCTATTCTGGAGCACTGCTTTGGATGAAGGGGATACTTCTTCTTGGATTGCTCGTAATGCATCCGTTGTGCCATTCTCTATGATTTCCAGAGTTGCAGAGATATTGACTCTAGCTTTTTCTAGCTGGGCAACTCCTAGGGCCGGGATAAGGGCTCTCGGAAAGCAGTGGTATCCCTTGTTCTATATAGCTAGGGGGTTGTATGTACGCTTCGTTTGAATCCCAGGGGTCCTCAGGAGTCCCCGAGGGATCTCCTCATGCACTGTGGTCTGGGCTATTAAGTATCCTGTAGTGCAAGTCCATGTCCAATTTAAAGGTACTGCATTCCGTGCCTGAGCGTCCCCACATAATCACCTATGTGGTATCCATGAGGTAACTGACATGGCCTGGCCATCTTTTCCTGAAGAGTGAACGATGCTCCCATCCCTACAATTCCGAGTATGTTCTTCTCTGAGAGCCAGTGTGACTCCTTATCGATTCTAGGATCACACCCCACACTTTGGTTCCACCCCCAACTACACCCTATGCCTGTCAAGTCCTGTCAGCCAACCCCCACCCCACCTTTACCGTCAGTTTTTCTGTCTACAGAGATAGACCTAGTAGAGTTAGTAACTAGTCAATGCAATGTAGGTCCCTTTTGTGGCTTGTCTTCTATCCCAAACTTACACTTTCCGTGCTCTAGCCAATCTGGAACGGTCCAATGTAGTGCCACTATCCCATAAAGGGGCACCTTTCCCTCCCCTCTAGGGAGGGCATTGCATATCCAACCAGATTTGTTGAGAGCCTGGCCCATTTTCTCAGTTCTTCGGAAGTAGCTCTTCTCTTGCCAAGCTGTGACTACTACACCAGTCGTACTGACCATTCTCAAACTCTTATCCGTGCTTTCGGATCCTGATTTTCAGTGGTCCTCTCTCTTGTGCTGTCCACTGTGGTCCTGGTGCTTTCTTCAGGCAGGTATGATGTATCCACGGTGTAAGCCCCTCTACCTTGGCCGTGGTGTGGGTGGTCAGGAGAAGTTGGTAGGGTCCTTCCCACTTTGGTTCGAGAGGTACATCTGAGGGAGATTGAACGTAAACATGGTCGCCTGGCAATACGTGGTGCACTGGAGCGTCAGTGCTCCAGTCAATCAGTTCCCAGTCATGTGCTTCTTTGTTGGACCACCTTGGCAAAAATGTGGGCCTCGCTCTGCTGAGATTGCTACAGGAGCCCCGAACCTTGGAATTAACAGCATGTAACAGCATTTTCGTTACTTCCCCAGCCTTAGGAGTCCTCCAGGGAAATACCTCTGGCCATCCCCAATAGGTATCAGTTAGTGCCAACATCCAGCGATCCCCCCCTTTTCTTGGGGGTTTCAGGAAGTCACTTTGTCACTGTTGCCCTGGAAGGTTCCCTTTCCCAATAGGCCCACTTGTAGCCCTTTGCTGGTACTAGGATCGTGCTTTGTAACCTCTGATTACGGTCTGGAATTAAAGCCCTCTTCAATGACCTGCTCTGCCCCCTGATCCACCATCTTCTCTCCAGTTTCCGGTACGGTGTTCCCTTTCTGATGTCCTTGACAATGGATGGTAGCCACACTCTTTGTTGATTTACATCCTTGTGTGTGAGCAATCCTTGCTCTCTTCAGCTGGTCCTGTGAGCATGCAGCATCCCAACTGCGTAATTATATGGACAGATGCTATGTCAGGCTCTTGTCAAGGCAGTTATTTCAGGCTTCCTAGAGACAGTCCCCCCAGGTCATGGTTGTGTTTCGGTGACCTTGTCAGTAGCAGTTCCTGCATATCCTGCCTTACGGTTTCCTTGTCTCACCAACC